>NC_143572.1:83536006-83687012 GCF_054136105.1 Typopeltis vanoorti | reverse complement strand
TAATAGTCGTTTTATAGTGATACGATGTTTCTTATAGTGTTTACTTGCTTTCTATGTTCCCACGCCTGAAGAAGTCGGACAATCCGATGAAACTTGTTGCGTTTTGAATAAATATAATTGTTATTCTAGTTTCAGTTATAGTCAGTATATATATATATATATATATATATGTTCATTAATTTAATTTAAATGACTTAAACACCGAGAAAAAAATTAAAAAAAAAATAAGTTACTAATTACATGAAGAGCCAAAGGCTTCAATTCGGCGACATGAACTTATTTCAGTTAAGGGATATTACATCCCATATTGTTTCTTAGCCGGATAAGAAACTCAAAGAATTTCACGCGGAATATAGAAACTATATAAAGTTCGGCGACTCCAAGCGTAAGCAAATACCTGCTATCCAGGTATTTGCTTACCCCTGGAATCGCCGAACTTTATGTAGTGTCTATATTCGGCTAAGAAACAATATGGGATGTAATATCCCTTAACTTAAATAAAAAATAAGGTTTACTGTGGGGACTACTAGTTTCGTTGGTAAACCAACTTCTTCAGGTGTCAAAGTACAAAGAATTATACACAATTATCCGACAGAAACATTACATAATAACAACGACAGATCTACTAGAAACTGAAATACAGTTTAAGTTGGAGTCCGCGCTACAGTTGCAGCTGTATGTTTATGCGTGAGTGTGATATCGGGAGGACGCCAGCACTGAAAAGCAGAACTATGCGAATCAGGTAATCTGTAGCTAAGTTCAACCCACATTCATGTGGGTTGAACCAAGGGTCTTCGTTATATTCCGATGATTTCTCAACTATTTGTCGTAAAGTGACAATCTGATCCTAACAGCCTCTATTTGATCTGAATCCAGCTTGTTCACTAAGCTTCTCTTCCACAATACGTTCTAAACCGTTTCTCACATATACTTGGATAAATCTTACCAGGAACACTCAAATGAGAAATACCTCTCTAATTCTGACATTCAGTTTTATTTCCCTTTTTACATATGGGTACTGTGAGAACTCTACTCCAATCATCGAAAATTCGTCCCTCTATCCAGGCTTTCTGAACTATGCAATGCAGCCCGCTGCCTTTCCACATTTCAGACCTTTGAATGGCTTTTTCTACTTCAATTATGGATATGTATTAGTGACTGCATGTCTTTTTAATATTTTTAACCATTGTAATTTCATCGCTTGTTTTATTTAGCAATTTTTCAAAAATAATTACTTCATACTTCAAGGATATCTTTTTCGCCAGTTTTCTTGTTCTCTTTATCATGTCTAATTCTTTTTACAGCACTCTATCCTCCATTTCTGAGATTCTTCAACAACCTCCTGAATATCTTTCAGCGTTCTTGATATTTATTTTCTGTTCTTCCCAAAGTTTTCCAATGACTTTTGTTTAGCTAGTTTTACACACTGTTTAGTTTTCTTACATTTGTCTCTATATTCTCTAAGAGCATAAGCTGACTTATTTGCCAGGAACTTTTGATATGCTTTCTTCTTTTCCTTTACAGCCTCTTTAATCTCTTGTGCCAACCATGTAGTTCTGATTTTTCTGTCCTTGCAGACAACCTCAACACATACCTCTCTGGATGAGTCAATGAGTGTTTTCTACTGGGGTTGCCACTGAATCTCCAAGGTTTCTTTCCTGTTCTCAAACTCTTTCATTTTTTTAAATAATGTTTGCGCATTTTAGTCGACAGTTCACATCTGACAGCTGCTCGACTTTTATTCGCTTTAAAACTTTCTTACATGTTCTTCTTTACAATATGAAATTCAATTTTATCCTGCTCAATATTATTTGTGATCACTTCCAATTCGAAATCCTCTGTACACTTTGGTGTCCTGGACAATGGAGAAAACATCACTATCAACAATGACAAACTCAACGAGTCTGTTCTTATTTCTTGACTCTTTCCTCCATATGAATTTGTGCACATTTTTATGTTCGGGCTTTGTGATATTAACAACCAGTCCATTTCGTGAGCAAAAATCCAACAGGTTTTTTCCATTATTGTTAGCTTTGCTCCGTTCTACAAATTTTTCCAAAACAATTTTTGTCTGACAATCATTTCCTATTCCGCTATTTAGATCCCCAACAAGAATCTAAATAGCAAAGGACCAACTTTTCATTTTTCATTGTGTCCGATGTTTCTCTAGAGCCTCAAAATTTCCTCCGATTCTAATTTAGTGGGACCTTCTCAGGGACCGTAGGCACAAATATGAATATGTATTCTTTACTAAATGCCTGTTGAGTGTTTGATCTCATTGTGCTATAACTGCTTGTCGCGTTTAGCAATTTCTTCGAAGTAATTACTTTATACTTCAAGGATATTTTTTTTCTCCAGTTTTCATATCCCCTTTGGATACTCCTTTTAATTGATTGCAATTGCCTAAATATAACATTTTGTATTTATTTTATTGCTTAGAAAGATCTCACCCGTTTTTTTCCTTTTTGTTTCAGTCACCTCTATTATGTTGATCTGGTTCATAATTAATTCCTCAGCTAGGTACATTTCTTTTCCATGATTTCTTATATTGATAGTACCGATCTTGAACTCTGATGATGATGTTGAATTGGAGCGTGTTTTAGGATTGGTTCCAGTAGCTGACTTTTCGCTGTTGGTCCTGGTTCCATGGGGGAAAACAATTAACTGAGCGAAGTGACGCGGCAGTCCGCATGAAATTCTGTCATGTTGTACCATAATTGTACTTATGGTTTAAACCAATAAGAATACAATTTGGTCGGCTAAATCCCAAATTGCCAGCGCATCATCGTTCGTTCAGTATCCAGTTAGACACCTAACAGAGTGTACCATGAGAAGGTGAGGAATAGACATTAGGTCAGAAGCCGTCGTCGGTTCTCCGCATTCCTTTAAAGCAGTGTTTCTCAAATTTCAGATATCCGCATACCCCTCTTAAATTTTCATTGTTAACAAAAAAAAACTTATCAAATAATAAATAAATAAAGTATATTTCATTGTAAATGTGTATTTTATTTGAATTTATATGTTCATGTAAACAAAAAATATGATTTATTTTTAACAGAACAAAATTTGGAACAGGTTCCTCTTCACTTCTCGTCCATGAAAATTCACATTTGAAGTAATTCATATCATACTTACAAAGATTTTTTACCTTCTTCTTAGTCGGTTCTCTAGAGATGTCAGACGACACACCCTTATCAATTTCATTTGATCCAGATGCAATATCAACGTTTTCTTGTTGCTTAGAGCTGCTTGTATTGGCTACATTGCTCACTTTTGTTGGTTTTACAAATCAAGTCTTTAACCAATGATCCATGCTTAAGAATTTGAAAGCTAAAAAAAATTACCGTATTTACTCGAATATAACTCGCACTTTTTCCCCAAAATTAAAGGTAAAAAATCGTGGCGCGAAATATATTGGGGGATTTTCGGAACCTAAAGTGTTCAGAAAAAAACTTAAAAACGTGCGATTTACTGAGAAGCTCCTACTCGCTATCGCTACTTTAGGCAGAACAGTTTCCTTGTATGCAACGTCAAAGTCATCTACCCAAATAGCTTCATCTTCTTTCCCATTATTTCAAGCAAATTATTTGCAATATTTCAACCAGTAATTATTTCATTATTTCAACTAGTAATTTACAAAACTTGAGATATGTAGAGCAGCTACGAAGAAGTGCATATGATTGGTGCAGCATTAACAAAAGAATGTGCGAACCAAAGACAAATTAGCATTTCAATAGTTGAGTTGAAATGCTAATTCCCTTCAACCGAATTCCATAATATCTGAAACACATTCACTATATATTTCTTAGTTTTAACACGTTGGATTCAGCACGGTGCATTTAACACGACAGAGTGGTGTCAAGCAAAACTATATGTTCCTCCGCAACATATGGTTTAGCTTGAGTCAATACAGCAGTGTATGTTGCAGGGGAGATGTGATTCATTAGTTAGTGCCGTTTTTATCCCAGTTGTCTCTAATTGCACTATTTGCTGCGACCTATAATGATTCAATGCGTTAATGATTCATAGCCAACAATTCTCACGTATCCCCTGAAGACATTTTGCGTACCCATGGGGGTACGCATACCACACTTTGAGAAACACTGTGCTAGTAAATAATATGCTCAGCCGTTCATGAACGGTAATATAAGCTAAGGAGAATACAACGAAGTACAGTCGCCGTAGCGCAATTGAAAGATTAATTGAACACTGCGCCCTTCGATTGCAAATGACCTTGATTTGATTCTCGTCGTGACGAGAGGAGTCTTATGTGGGCTTCTTCAGTTGAAGGCAGTTTAGTTGATCTGGTGATAGCAGGGTTTTCTCTCCCGGAAACTTGGGTTTATCATCCTGCGTACAGACAAATCGGCTTCAGAACACATGCAATTTACAGATTAAAATACCGTTGTTAGTGATGATGATGAGCGATAGCTAGCGTTGATGGTTTCGTAGTTTCGTATTTAGAGAATTAGTAGTACAGGAGAGGATGACATGCATTTAAAGAAGTACAAAAGTGTGCAAAAAATATGGCTTTCCTACATCTGATAACTGGTGGTAGAATAAAATAGAAACAGTATTGAAAAACGAAACTGCAAAAATTCTCTGGGACTTTCGAATACAAACATCGGCATTTGGAACATAATAGACCTGCCATCACAATTATCGAACATCGACAGGTTTGGATTATCGATATCGCAGTACCCAGTGATAACAACATTAAAAAAAAAGAACTGGAAAAAAATAACTAAATATCGAGATCTGGCAATCGAAGGTGGCAGGCTCTGTCTAACTAAAGTTATCCCAATAGTTATCGGTGCACTTGGCAATTTCGAAGAAGCTATCGAACTATTGACAGCAATTAAACATAAACGAAGTGACCACATATGACCTACAAAAAACAGCATTAATTGGAACAGTCGATATTTTACGACGCTACCTGACAGACTATTCTTAGATTCTTGAGTAGAATCTGAATTGTTCTGTATTACCAGTGAAATTGTTGTTTAAATAGTATTTGTTGAAATATTGTTGTTTAAATAGTATTTGTTTAAATAACGTTGTTTAAATATTTTTTAAACAACAGAATTGGAATAGTTAAAGCAACGGTTTGGAGTATTGCAAGTTATGGAAGTGAGTCATGGAAACTAAGAAAGAGAGATATGGAAAGAATTAATGCATCGGAAATGTGGTGTTATAGAAAGATGGACAATATTAGCTATATAGAATGAATATCAAATCAAGGAGTTTTAAGACGAGTTGGGATGGAAAGAAAACTGTTAAAGAATATTATGCAAAGAAAGACTAGATTTGCAGGACATCTTCTGAGAGGTTCTTCGGAACACCTGACAAGAACTATATTACAAGGGAAAGTTGAGGGGAAGAGAAGACGTGGAAGACCAACTAGAGAGTGGTTTAATGACATCGTGGAATGGACTGGTTTAAGAATGATGGAAGCAACAGACAGAGAGAAATGGAGAAGAGCTGCTCATCTGCTGCATCCCTCTTGCTAGAGGATGCTACCGGACGACGACGACGAAATATTTTTTGACTGTGTATAAATAATAATAATAATAATAATAATAATAATAATTATTATTATTATTATTATTAGTAGTAGTAGTAGTAGTAGTAGTAGTAGTATCATTATCCTCATTTTGTTTCCCTTTCACTGTAATTTTTGTGCATGTATTTTCGCTTTTTTGGTAATAATTATTTTCTATGCAATAAATCAGAATTTCAAATCATTCAACACAATTTCTTTTATTATTCTAATTTTCTGGTTCGGAGGTGTACACAGTTAAAAAACCTTGCTACTTGTAGAAAGAGATGAAAACGTCGTTATGTAGATATTGTAACGACATGGAAAATTAGAGTAATTACTCCAAATAAGTGAAATGGTGTTTGGTTAGTGAAGCGAAACAATTACTTGTCGAAATACGTACTTCCTTTATATTGCTCATGTAAGTAGACGAAAAGGTTATTATCTGAGAATCTCTCCCTCTCGCTCTGAATATGTGTGAGTGTGCGCTGCAAACAGCACCACTTTCAAATTTATAAGTCTACTCCTCCCACGTGGAGCCTCCCTAGCTCAGTCAGTATAGACGATGCCCTTTGTTCGAAAAGATCTGGGTTCGGTTTCAGTCGAAGACGTGAGGCACCTTTATCTGGTCTCTTTCGATTAAAGTTGAGTTAGCCGTTCTCATACGGTGGAAGGGGGTTTTGTTCTCCCGGAATCTCGGGTATTTCATCCCTCGGAACAGGCAAGCTGGCATCGTGAACACACGCATCTACACACAAAGGACACTTGGGGCGGCGAAGGACTAACCACCTTATGAATGGGTCCTGAACGGTTAAGAAGAAGAATGCATCCATGATGATAAAATGTACAAAGCCGTGAAATAATCAATTTTAAAAATTGATTTTCAGCGCAAACGGCATATCTGAGAATTTTTCACGGATCGCTGATTCATTTCTTTGCCATTTGCACGATGTACGGTCACGTCATTTCCGCATAAAAGTTGGTACTGACGTTAATTGTTCAAATATATATATAAAAAAAAAAAACAGTTCGAAAAACAAAATTCGGTTCTAGTTCCAGAATGGAGACACATTTTCTGAGTCTAACTTGGAGCACTTCTTTCTCCCTGTAAGGAAATAAAATTCGTTAGCAGATTTTTTTTTTTTTTCCTTAGGTATATTTATGACATGACATCGTAAATTGTTTAATCAGTACGTGGTTGAACAGGGAAGGATCAATCTCGTTTTTAACAGGAACAAATATTCTGCGGATGAGCTAGCTCTGCGGTGCCAATCCACTGAATAGCAAGAATACGGATATTATGTTTTTGAATTTTTACGTTATTCCGATAACAACACCCCTGATTGTTTCCTGGCTTCCTATGATTCATAAAATGAAACACAATACAGTAATGATTCACGAAGAGTGAACATGAGTGAAAATTCCATCATATTTATGTTAATAGCCCTAGTGTGCGTTCAAAATGCATAAACCTTTGGGGGCTTTGAAAAGATGTACAGATAGCTTAGCTGGTCAAATTCTTAGCATTCTAAAACATAAACAGCATGTTTGAAGCATAGTTTTTGTTCATTTGACCTATATGCTTTTCATATTTAAATTTATATTAATAGATAAATTAATGTATTCGTAGTTCTACAATTAATTGCATTGGACCAATCAAGATGATCGCTGATGCGCTATGCCTTCTTAAAACTTTCAAACACGGATAACAATGCGATTACACGGTTAGGTTGACGTGAATTTCGTAGCTCGAGTTGCAGAAGCTACCCCACAGCAGACCCAACCTAAATGGATACGCGACGCCACTGTTGTTTTTATTAACTGAACCATCAGAATTTCAGAAAGCATTCGATCACTATTTTTAGAATTAACTGAACTCGGAATGTTGCAAGGCAACTGTTTCCCTTTCATTCATGACGACCCGCTGGGACATGTATATGTTCATAGATCAACGTGCGTGTGTACGAGGCGTGTTCAAATAATGACCGAAATTTTTAAATAGCGCGCCAAGCTGATCATAGTGTTACGGCTGCTGAGCGCTCCTGGCGGCAGGTTTTGACAATATACTGCTATTTGCTCCGTTCTGTTATCAGCACTAATCGCCGAGTTACATCCGCTGAAGTACACAAGCAGTTGTAGGATTAGTCAGAACAAACCCTATTTTCCGGACTTAGCTCCAGCAGATTTTTTCCTGTTTACCAAACTTAAAACCACTTTGAAAGGACGTCGTTTCCAAACCAAAGAGGAGATTCAGGAAAATGCGATATGAGAACTGCGCTCCATCACAGAAAGTCCGTTCCAGGAAGCATTCCAACAATAGAAGAAACATTGGTAACAGTGTATCACCAGTAGAGGGGACTACTTTGAAGGGGAAAGTGCTTAAAAATTGTAAAATGTGCAATAATGTCTTTATAGCAAAAGTTCGGTCTTTTCTTGAACAAGACTGGTATACACTCGTTCTACAAACAGTGAAAAGGACCCCAGAGGCGTATAAATTCTGTACAGAATAATAACATCGATTGTTATTATTCTTTTATTATATTATTCGGTTATTATTATATATACTATATTGTTATTATAAATCAACTGACAACGGATGTTGTCAGTTGATTTATATCCTTTTAAGTGGTCGAATTTCAAAGCTATGCTGACCGATTTCTTCGATGCCCTTAATAAGTTATTTCTTTCCCACGTAATAAAAGCACGCACGTGACAGCGTCTGTGGAAATATTCCCCAATCGCTTTGAGATACAGTTTGTTGGAAAGGATCTCACAGATTTTTCTACAGCAAGATTGATTGCGACGTGCCATGGCTTTACCAAATGTATTTAATTAATGAAAGAGATTGATAAAAGATTTTAGCTATTCCCGAAAATGTAATTTATTTACAGGAGTTCAGTGCTGAGGTTTTCAAAAGTATGTGATGAAGTGTTGCCCTTTTGGATCATTCTATAAATCTCAATATTTGTATGATAAATAATAAATAAAAATAGACGGCCAAAAGTCAAAGATCCATCATCGAACGTAACTGAGAAAAGACAGTAATGAAAAATGCAAATTTCCAGTAATACTTTACCTTGAAGATTCATTGTCTTGACACTTCATCTGACAACTGTTTTAGTCATCCGCCAATTCGCAGGTCAAAATAACCCTCACTCTTAACAGCTTTACGTAATTTTGAAGGAAGATGACTTTTGCATGTCTTCTGATTATTTGCAACTTTTGGAAAATTATCTCTCTGGTACGATGTTCTCACAATTTATGTTTCAGTTAGAACACCCTTTCCCCTTCTCATCATTATGAAGCTTTGGAAATTACATTCCCTGAACATATCCTTATTGCCAACATTTTACACACCGACTGTTTGTCACATCTCTCTCTCTCTCTCTCTCTGAATCTTTTCTAAATGTTCTAAACTACACAAAGAGGGCCAACGAAATGAATGTTTTTTTTCTCGTTAATGTGTTATTTTTAGTTGGTTTGCAACATCCCATTTCCTGTTTTCGCCAAAATCGTTTCGGCCGTTACGAGATTATGCATAATATCCCTCAATCTAATACAGGGAATTTACATTTATTTTATTCCTGTATGCTGAAATAGTCTCTCTCTCTCTCTCTCTCTCTCTCTCTCTCTCTCTCTCTCTTCTCTCTCTCTCTCTAACATACTTTTAAATGCGGTTATAAAAGAACTAAGGCCGTTTGTCGTCGTTACGAGAGGAATCTTTGCAGTGATTTTTTCCAAGTGAAAGTGAGATCGCCAATTAGATAAGAAGGTAACAGGGTTTTCTTCTCCCTGAAACTCAAGTTTATCATCCCACGTACAAACAAATCGACCATCAGAACATATGCAATTTGCAGACAAAAATACTAATAGTGGTCGTGCGCAGGAGATGTTGTGTTGTATAGAAGATGATAGTATTAGCAGTTCTGTATAGTTGGTGGAATAAATGGTGGAGACGGAGAATTGTACAGACGGAGAAACGTCTTGATTAGTCCTTGGACTCATCATGAAAGAGCACTCCACGTACTACTGCTGCTACTACTACTAATAGTGAAATCAGACCTCTTCCACTTGGAGACGGCTTGTTTTAATAATGTACAAAGGATATTTTCCCCACGTACCCAATTTCTGTTCTCTTCCAAAACAATTTACACCAAAACTTCAACAACCTTTCCAAAACTATCAAGTTTTGTTTGCTAATTTGGTCAATTTTTCTATACTTGATAAACTATATCATGATTCCGTTCTGTCACTCGTATGAAACCTTTTAAGATGAAAGATTCCCATTTAAACAGGAATGCCAAATGTCAGTGATTTTTATTCTTTCATGACGGTGGCAAAATGTCGCAACTTCTTCATCCCTGAACTTGTTTCAACTAATTCATCTTCAGTGCAACAATTCCCTTCCCTTTTGGAACAATATTATTACTATCAGTATAGAAATCTTAATAATTAGAATCACTAACAATTACTACTGTTACCTTCTACCTTTCTCCCTCTCATCAGTCCATCCAATAAATGACTTTCCACATCAATCTTTCTGTTGATAGCAACAGGAAAAAAATGTCTGTAATTTTTGCCTGCCTCTTTCTCCAATCGCCTTTAATACTCCACTTTGCTTCGTTTCTATACTTGTGACTTTTCTAGCTTGAATTTCATAGGCTTCGTATACCTCGGGTCACTACTTTTATGGTTGTATTTTTCCTACTAACGTTTATTCTACAATAGCGTTCTTAATTAATATCGCAATTTAATGAGATTAAAAGGAAAATACAGAAATTAGAAATATTAAGATGACCGCCAAATTTCACTAAGTTTTTTTACTCATAATACTCTCTCTTTCTCTCTCTCTGAAGTTGAAGTTTACATAACAGTCTATCCGAAGGTTGAATATATACCTGGTTCTACACACTAATGTCAAAAGAATTAGGAAGGAGGAGTGTTTAGGCATTAGTTAGTGCAACATCGCCAAAAGTTATAGGCATTAGTGAGACTTGGCTAACAGCAGATGATGTAGTTACTGGGATTGAATGTGAGGGTTTATTATTTTTAGGAAAGATAGAAATCATAGGGTTGGGAGGAGTACTTCTGATGATAGCAGAAGAAATGGGATCCCCAAAAAATAATAATAATAAAATAGGAGACAGGCGGGAGGATGGCTGTTCGTTTGAAGCAATCTGGTATAGATTAAGGCTAGTGAGAAAAAATATACAGTTGGTTGTTGCATATATGCCAAAGAGTTCCACAGGTGATCTAATAGATATATATTGCCGACTGAGTGCTTATTATGGGAACTTCTACTATGGAATTATAGACTGAAAGGAAGAAATATTACATGGCAGAAAGGAAATGCAATTTATACACCTGCTGAGAGAAAATTACTTACGACAGCATATGATGGAGGGAACTAGGGGTAAGAGACTATTCGATCAGGTAATAGGACAGAAGAGCTATCCGTAACCAAGATGACAGCATTTCCTCCAATTGGTGAAAAGTGACCATGCGGTCTTGACTTGGGATATGGTAAAACTTGAGGAATATTCTATGAAGAAAGATTATTTGGGTATTTGTGGAAAAAAAAGGGAGGTGATTATGACAAGCTCACAAGTCAGCTTCACAAGTGCTATGGGATGAAAATTTGAAGGCGAGGGATGTTGATGGTGTGTGGGAGATTATCAAAGGGTGTTTAAGTTAAGCATTTTCACACTATATTCCAAGAGTCAAGAAGAGAAATCAAGTAGGAGAAAAATGGTGGTGGAACAGTACTATTAAGCGGAAGCTGCAGATAAAGGAAACGTTGTGGTGGAAGTATAAAGATAAAGGTGATCAGCATATCGATGACCAGCACTAGACAAAGAGGATGATCTCTTTGGTAAGTAAGTCCAAAGCTAATCATGAGAGAAAGCTAACTGATGAGGTAAAAAAAAAAAAAAAATCCTGAGCAGTTCTTACGCCATGTGGCAAGTAAAAGTAGGAATAGGAGGTGAGCCTATGTAGCTCAATCCGAGTGGTGTTTGCACTCCTCAGCGCTAAACCATCCGAAGATAGACTTCGAATTCAAGTCTAGTCGCCGATTAGAGGAACTTTTAATAAGCCTTTATTCGACAGGTTCCCGAGTTAGTTGATCTCTGCAACAAGTAAGCGAAATTTTTCTTCCTGAAACTCAAGAAAATCGACCGTTGAACCCAGACTATTTTCAGACATTAAACAAATATATACGGCCTCGCCTACTCCCTATATACGGGAATAAAATGGCATTAGTTGATTTTTTTGCAGATATATTGTTAGGGACTACGATATGGCTGCACTTGTTGAGCCGTATCTTCACTGTGGACTGCTTAATTAGTGATCGCCTTGTGCAAGCTATTTCTGATTGGCTACCAGTGGAGATTGAATAACCACTCAAACTCCAGAAGTTAGATAGGCTAAATAAATAAGTTCAGAGGACATATTGTAAAGGTCGGGCGATTATGGATGTGACCGACGAAGCATGAGCACGTTTTTACTTGTGAAAATGATTTTAATGATTAAGCGCGCATTATTTTCTTTTTGAGGAGGTTAGAGTTTCTCATGTTGCACTGGTTACTCTCCAACTCGAAACCTTCATTTTCCCCTCTGCAGGAAAAGTGCACGAAGTCAAATGGCAGTGTAGGCCCCACGGTTGTATTTGCACTCCTCAGCGATAAACCGTCTGAAAATAGACTTTGATTTCAAGTCTAGTCTTCGAATATAAGAACTATTAATAACCCTTTTTTCGACAATTTCCCGAGTTATCGATCTCTGTAACAAGCATGCGAATTTTTTTCTTCCTAAGAGGACCACTGACAGCTTCTTGGTTTTTTATGGGGTAGGAAACAATTAGAGGCCAAGTGAGTTTCACGGCACTCTCTATTCAACGTCAAGCATTTTTAGATATTTACGAAATTCCTTTAGAAGGCTTAATTTTCAGGAATTTTGTTAGTAGATCTTTTGGTCTACAAAATTATCACTAGTCTCAACATGGAGAACTTTCCTTTTGATGAACTAGATTTTGAGCAACTTCTTTTAATTTTCCAATAAGTCGGAATAATACTCAACACCAAATGACTTGTCAGAGTACAGCTCCAAAAGACCCCTCTGACCCTCTCCCAAGTACTGTCCAAACAACACCAGCGGCTACATTTCGGCAGTCAAAGTTCAGACCTTTGATGACCCTGATGATTATCAGTTAGTCAGTAGAAATAAAGAGATGAAAGGAAGGAACGTATCCCATCGTTAATTCTTAGAGTGAAAGATCAATGTTCGACAGTTCAGATTTTATGAATAACTCCGACATTAAATTCACATCGGCCAAAGACTGAAGGATTCCGCATTCAGCCTGAAAGGACAATGGGCTACCGTCGACTCACTAAATTTCTTGATGAATTGGAGTTCCCATATCATATGTTTGAACTAAAAAGTGAGAAAAACCTAAAAGTTGTTATCAGAGGAATGGTTGGAACAGTAACATCAGAAGAGATGGCTAATGACTTAAAGTCACAAGGTCTAGAACCTATAAAGGTTTCACGTGTGTACCGTGCTGACAAACGTCCCATGCCGCTGGTTCTGGTGGAAATCAACAAGAAACAGCAAGAGATTTATGATCTGAAACCGTATGACATCTAATGCTAAAAACTGAGCAACTTAGAAGGAAAGCATCAGCAGGATAATGTCACTGCGGCCAGAAGTATGAGCACGCAGAGAAACTCTGTAGGACAAAATACAGATGCGTCAATGCTTGGACAAACATCCTTCTCACACGAGCTCCAAACTACGTACTACTCCTTCCAAATACACTAACCATGGTGGATTGCATCGGCTAGTTAGCCGGATGCAATCCACCATGGACAACCAAACTACAACGGACGTGCATTCCACCCAGTCAATCTGTCAAAAAATAGAGAAACAAGAACTCCGCGATCCGCAGTAGAAATTCCTCTGCCGTCAACAGCGCACAGCTATTATGCTGCAGCAGTCTCCTCGCCAACTAAACTGGCAGAACTCATTCCAAGAAGTCAAAACTCTGCTGCTACCTTATGGGAGATGCTAACCGCATTTAACAAAACCAAGCCAAACCAGAGTGATACAAACAAGTTTCTAAAATATACCAAATTGATATTTTCAATGCTTATTAATGGATAACTCGACAATCTTACTAGAATGCTAACAGTCTCAATAAAAACCTTCATGAGCCCCAAGAATTTGCATACCGGTTCAGAATTGACATCCTCTTAATAAATGAAACTCACCTTCGGCTATTCGGCAACCCAAACTCTGATATTATTCACTGCTCAGAAATCATAGACTAAATAAAAGAGGTGGCACAGCTATATTTTTTTAAAAACGAACATCAGATACAATGAAATCAAGAAGACAACAACCAAAAATCTAGAAGAAACCAGAAATGAAATCCCTACTAACAACACAGACAGCCTGAAACTATTCCTAGTATTCAACTCTCCTGACAAACCTCTCTTAACTCTGGACTTCTCTCTCAGTTCCTTGATACTTATGAAGCAACGATCGTGTCAGGTGACCTGAACTCAAAGTATCCCTTAGAGAACAGTAAATGTTTGAACAATAATGACATGACACGCTACATCCTTGCTATGTTAAGAAACATCGTCATTGCAGGTCCAGTTGAACCAACACACTACGGACCGCAAGGTAGGCCTGATGTTCTGGATATAATCGTATTCAAGAACACTTCACATCAGTTCCAGTTACAATTGATAAATAATATCAGTTCTGACCACAAACCGGTATTACTATGCCTAGGTGGGGACACAGACTCATCCCCTGTCAGACCGGCACAAATTTCTCAAGATTCAATACAATTCTCTGCACTCCTGTAGGCTCTGTACCAACTATCACCGCCCACGAGGAATTTCATGTAGTAGTCAGTAATCTAGAAACTACAATACATATTGGCTTGAGTGCAGCTTCCACTGTTACAGCCCCATTACAAGTCAACTGGCTTCTGGATGAAATTTTAAACTTAATCCATGACAAAAAGAAGACCAGGCGCCGATAGAGCAAAACACTATCGCCAAGAGCTATACAAAGCAACAAATTTAATACGTTAGGCACTTAAGGATTAAATCAAGAGTGGGAAAGAAAGAAGCGCTCCCTAAAAGTCTAGGATAAATGGCTGTGGAAGCTGGCTAAACACCTTCGTATGGACCGCTCCAACATTCACCCAATTCACGGTGAAAGCGGCATAGTTTACAGAGATGCCGAAAAAGCAGAAGCTTTCGCTGAAGCACTTGAGCTACAACGTAGCCCTAACTACACACATGCGGACTTTCTATTCATTCAAAAAATTCTCTGGGACGTTCATTGCGTACTTCGCCAAACCATCAGCCATGAAAATATTTGTCATACTTCACTAAGGAAATATATATTATCATCAGGAAACTTAATAACATGAAGGTCCCAGGACCTGATGAGATTTTCAACAGTTATAAAAGCTCTCCCTCATAAAGCTGTCATATATGTAGTAGCCATTGTCAATGCAACACTGAGATTCAGTTATTTCCCCGCTCGCTGGAAACTGGCAGATATAATTCCTGTTCAAGAACCAGGGAAAGCCCCTCAGTTCCCTAACAACTAACAGACCCATGAGCCTCCTATCATGACTGGGAAAATTGTCGAAGGAATAATCCTTAACCGTCTGCAAGACGCGATAAACATGGATAACCTTACCCTAAAGAGCAATTAGGGTAAGGTTATCCGCGATAAACACGGATAACCTTACCCAAAGTGTTATTAGGGGTTAGCAATTCGGATTTCGTACTGCTCACAGCACAACCTAGCAGGTCCACAGATTCATCATAAGATTCCTAACACATTTCCTACAAGTTATATGATTTCAGCCGGAAGATAGATCCTTCAGGTGTTTGTTGCACTTTATGACTCACCTTTCTTTCCTTGAAAGGAAAGAAAGGTGAGTCATTCCTCCTTTCTTCTATTCCTCTTGTCCACACACTGCCGTGAGTGGGCAAGAGGAAAAGAAAGGAGGAATTTGTTCACATGTTGCTTAAACGGCTAAGTTTTCATTCTTTGAAGAATTCATAGTGGACATGGTTTTTCCAAAGAACAGAAGCAGATGGAATAAAAGAGGGGCAGTGAAGTTGGTTCGGTGAGTGTCAAGATGGTCTTTAATATTTTTTAGCAGTTGTCGTTTTTCTGATGATTTTGAAGTAGGCTTGAGGAATATTACTGTCAATTCAGCATTACACTGAGCATGAAAGTGTGTGTAGAAGAGGCACAAGACAGAAACTGAACGTCTATGAGAGATGATTTGAAGTGGGTATTCAAGAAATTATCATTAATAAGCTGGATTGCCCTTTTCAGGATAGAATCGAGCAATCTTAGAGAGGAGCTTGTGTACAGCTCTAAATATAGGAGCAGTATACCATGACTGAGCGGATTTTGGATTTATATAGAGTCAGGATCTGTGGAGGTTCGAAGTAGTGTCTTTTGCGAAAAAATACAAATATTTTCGAGAATGCAGAAGCTATAGTTGAAATGTGGTTGTGCCAGGAAAGATCGGATGTACAGTTCAGTGCAAGAAGTGAGCTCTGATCTTGTTTGGATATCTCAATATTACTGAAGGCAAGAGGTCAGGAATGTGAGTTTTTTTTTTGCGATTGATCAAAAATATCTGAGTTTTGGTGGCATTGACACTTACAATGTTGTCCTTGCCCCACTGCAAAAACAACTAGAACCGAATTCAGGTCATTGGTGAATTCTAATACTTTATTACTACAAGGGTTGTCGAATGAAAAGGAGGAATAGAGTGTACTCTCATCCACAGAGCTATGGATAGGATTGGAAAAGACCAGATCATTTATATATAAAGAGGAAGTGAAACTGGAAAGAGCAGAACCCTTGGGTAATCCTACATTGTTTGGTAACACGATGAGCATAAACCGTCAACTATGTGAGCAAAAAGTGGGAAAGTTAATGCTCCAGTTGCAGAGTGAGTAAGGCCGACCATAAGATGGATGTTGGTTACATAGGCTCCTTAACCAAACCCGATCAAATGCATTTGAAATGTTGAGAGCAAAAATATCAGTTTCTGCAAATTTATCTATGGTCTGAGTCCAGAGGTGATTGGTGAATGCAATAAGTTCAGCTGTAGAAGGAGAGTAAAGGAATTCATACTATTGGCCATGATTAGTTGATATGTCTCTAGATGGTTCAAGAGTTGATTGTTCATAACCTCCATTTTTTCAGAGACAATAGAAGTGAGACTAATTGGACTGCATATGGTTGGTTGTCTTTAATCATTTTTCTTTGGGATGGGATGGATGTGAACCTGTTTCCAGGTTGAAAGGTAGATCAGAGCTGAATAGGATAGATTCAAGTTTCAACACAGAATTGGTGTTAGTTGTGGGATATAATGTTTAGCACAATAGGTAGGATATTATCAAGACCAGATGCTTTGTATGTGTTCAGGTTATTAAGTATTCTTCGGATTTCTTTTTGTTGGAAGACACTGGAAGTCATGAAGAGCGCCTATATCGTTGAAAGCAAATGACCTTTCTCCTGATCATTCATGAAAGAATTGGAAGAAAAGTGTGATTCCAGTAAGTTTCTTTTGTCTTTATGTGATATAACTTCTATACTATCAGGATATGTGAGTGACAAGAACCTGGATGGAAGAAGTAGCTCCCAATATCCTTGGCAACAGACAAGAAGGACAAACTACCATTTGGGCATAGGAGAATTTACAGTATTTGGCCCTTTCAAAGTCTGACTTCGATTTGGTAATGAATCTTTTACGACTGTTGCAAGGATTAGAACAGGCAGAGTGGACAACAGAAGACTTTGCCTTCATCCATCCATAATATGCAAAGATACTTTTCTATTACAGTATTCTTGCAATTTTTTATGAATCACGTCTTTGTTGGTGGGTGAGAATTTCGTTTGGAATAAGAGCTGAGACTTCCTTCCTGTTAAGATGATTTTTGTTATTCAGTCTGCGCATGGGGATTGGGTGACAAGAACTGAAGCAATAGATGACACTCCATCAGAGGAATATAATCCAATGAGATCCTTCTAGATGGCACCCTTGCATTACTTAGTTACCAATAAGGGAACCGATAACCACAGCATACAAGGATAGGGATCTTGTTACGAAGAAGTCAAGTGTGTTTGCAAACTGAATGGATTTGTCAGGTACTATGGTAGGAAGAATAACGATCTCAGAAAGGTCATTGCTGATGATAAACACCTCAACATCACTTCCTGATTGATCGATGAAACTGGAGAAGCAGAACCAATATGAATTTTGGACTTCGAAGTCCTCATCAAAGATGACCTTACTACTGCAGTATTTCTACTGCAGAAAGTTCAGTTTTAGCTGAAGAGGTTAGAGTGTTTGATGGAGTTTGGAGAGCAATAAAATAGCATATGAAAAGAGCAGGTTGATTTGGTAGGGAAATTTTGAGCCAATGAAGTTCGATTATGGTATATACTTTATGTATAATGGTGAAGCGATGAATTTCGCGATCTTGGACGTGTCGATATATGAAATGGAAGTCCTCAAAGAAGCTGGTGTTGCGAATGATTGGCCTTTCATTTTTAGTTTTCAGGATGGTCTGAAACTTCATAATTTGCCAGTGCACATCCAATGGGTAGGATGCAGAACAAGAAATCATTTTCTACATTATTCGAACCATAGCGAAACAGACCATCAATACTCAGGGAAAGAAGAGCACACAATTGTGAGTTGTTTATGGAAATTCTTTACATAATTTACCATTACAGTATTTTTCGACATCGGATGAAATTCTCGACATACGTTTATGCATGAAATCACATCCGCTTGTTTATTACATTGTTCGGCACAACATCTATGCAATGGACCACAACCGAAAGAAATGCAATTTTACAGCCGATCTCAAAAATTCTTTAACAAAAATATTTCAAAAACCCATGAAAGCAAAAAAAAAATCCAAACATGAAAAAAAATCAAAAATACAAGCAAATAACCTAACGCTAATTCTTACCAAAAATAAATAAATAAAAATTCTTTCCACATTTACTTCATCCAATATCGATGGCCTAAAAACCAATATAAACGATGTGCAGTGCCACCTGCTGTCATGGAAATCGAAACGACTTTTCATATTAGAACCCCATAGGCAAACTACTCATTGCACAGGTCTTTTTGCCCCAAGGGTGACAGTTTTGCATTTACCAGAACCAACATACCATGCCACACTATAAATCCTTGAATATCAACTAGGTAAATTTATAAAAAAAAAAAAAAAAAAAAATCAGCTAACGCCTTTTTATTCCCGTATACGGGTGTAGGCGAGGCCATTTAGCCCTATCTAACTTTTGGAGACTGAGTGGGCAGTTCAATCTCCACTGGTACCCAATCAGAGACAGATGGTCCAAGGCTATCACTAATTAAGCGGTACTCAGTGAAGAGAGACGGCTCAAATGTGCCGCCATCTCGTGGTCCCTAACCCTAACACAATATATTTAATGTCTGAAATAATGTAGGTTCTACGGTCGATTTTCTTGAGTTTACAGGACGAAAAACCCGAGTTTCCGGGAGGAAAAACCTGCTTGCCCGTGCCAGAGATCGACTAACTCGGGAACCGGTCGAAAAAAGGCTTAGAAAAATTTCCTCTAGTCGCCGACTAGACTCGAAACCAAGTCTTCCTTCGTGCGGCCAAGTGCGGTGGTGTGCAAACGCCACATCCACTGAGCTACACAGACTCTATTTATTACTTAAATAAAGAGCCAGTAGGCTTCATTTCGGAGATGTAACATTATTTAAAATAAGGGGATATTAAATCCCACATTGTTTCAAAACCGATTAAGAAACTCAAAGATCAGAATCAAAGAGTTTCATGCCGAATATAGTAATAGTAAATTATAAAAGTAGTTGCCGCTTTTATTGAAAAGAAACGAAGGCTATTGGCTCGTTATTTAAGTAATTTAATGGGTGCACCTGTTTGGCAACTCGTATAGCAGAGTATATAAGTTCTTTTCGCTATACCCTCAGTATAAATTTGGTATACCTACTCACTGATGAGAGCTCAATAAAGATCGAAACCGGTGGGGGTAGTGACCTTCCACCATAATGTATAACATCATATATCTCCTAGGAGATGTGTTTTACCTTATGGGAAATACTAAGAATAGTTATCAGAGCTTTACCACCTTTGCTACGAGTAGCCTTTGTTTGTACTACGTACTATGTGCTTTAGCTTACGCCGATATTTTTATAGTTTTCTATTACTATATTTGGCATGGTAACAATTTGATTCCGATCTTTCAGTTTTGGAAGGAAGTGTGTGTCTATGGGGGTAGGGGAATTAGGCAATGTGGGAGAATTAAAATAGAAAATGGAAAAAACCCGTTTTTTTTTTTTTTGTATCTCATTCGGTTTTGAAACAATATGGGATTTAATATCCCCTTAATTTAAATAGGTAATTTTATTATTATAGTTATCGCTATTTTGCCTGCTTCTGTTTAGGAGTGCCCCTGTTTAAATGTCATTGGCTTTTTACTCACGGATTTTTAGAGCATTGTAGATGTGTATTTACCAATAAATATATGAAGCATAAATTAAGAGAAATATACAAATACCTTTTTCTGGGTGTTGTGGCTTTTCTTCTTTCTGCAATGTGCAAACTACTGCAGTTATAGTGTTTTGGAAGGAAGTGTGTGTCTGTGGGGGATATGAATGTGAGAGAATTAAAATAGAAAATGAAAAAAAAAGATAATGGATGGGCGAAGCGTTTTTTATAAATGGTGAGAAAGGGTGAAAGGGGTTGAAAACAGCAACTGATTTTTTGAGGGGGTTTTTGGGAAAAGGAGGTTGATGGGGTGTGGTCCGTTTCGACTATGCTTAGTCGTCGTCTGAACCCATGGAATAAGTGGATGCTATGTCAGGTCGGTTTGGTGTGTATGCTTTTAAAGTGTTTGTGTTATCGCCTATTAGTCGGGATTGTGACCTCAATTTTAGGTTGTGAAGCTTCCAAACCTCGGAGATTATGTAGGGCCTATGGACGTTTATAGAATTCGCGTAACATTTTATGGCTAGTTTCTGATATTCTAAGCATTGTTTCATAGTCTTGTCTGTCTACTATGAAGGCCTTGTCGATCTGCGGGTTATGTTTTTGTTCAAGGGCGTGAACAGATATTTCTGTTTTCCCTGTGCTTCGTATTCGATATCTCTTTTTGATGTTGCATTTTTTAGTGTTTAAATGTTCTGAAATAGGGATGTTACAATCGCGGAAGTGTTCTTGTACTTTTATGTATATTGTACATATATATACATTGTATATATATATTTTACTTTTATGTAATGTTATATTATATTACTGTCTTCTACCGATTGAATTAATTCCGATAGGTGTCACTTATTCATACCAGTGGAATTTCATACCAGTGGAATGAATAAGTCGATGTCATTTGTTGTAGTTGTGTAGCGAAGTCCTCAATTTGAACACTAGTTGGCGGAGTAATAGTAAGTAGCGTCCAAATTTACTTATTCTTAAGGTGCTTAAATAATTTGCATATCACACACTTTCTTAACTTTTAGTTATGACAGCGCAACCAAAGAAACCTACGACTCAATAGTACATTTTGAATTATTCCATTTATAAAATCGGACTCTTT
The DNA here is from genome assembly GCF_054136105.1 of Typopeltis vanoorti. Taxonomy (NCBI): domain Eukaryota; kingdom Metazoa; phylum Arthropoda; class Arachnida; order Uropygi; family Thelyphonidae; genus Typopeltis; species Typopeltis vanoorti. Next base: position 83,665,804 of record NC_143572.1, on the reverse strand, counting down.
CCTTCCAAACGGTCATTTCAAGAAGGGAGTCTACTGGAAATAACAGTAAATTATCAGTTATATCACCTTGTAGTGATAAGGTACATGACAAATACAAGGTGATATAACTGATAATTTTGTGCCCTTTATAGTATCCAAGCAGTCAATGAAAAAGATATACAAACCGGAGAACTGCCATAACCTTCCGACCGACGTACAGTACATGGCGGGTGCTAATCATAGGACATGGGATACGCCGCAAAGTATGCGAGGAACTAGCCGATGATAACAACTTTATAAGGTTGGTAAACTCTAATTGTAACAAAAACTATAATTTTTACTGCGTAAAACTGAGTGAAAGTCAGTACAAAAAATTATCAGAAGACACAAAGCTGACCTGTCAATGTATTACATGAAAATTTAGCGATCAACAAAGCTTACAAGGGTCAAGTCGTTTGTCTAAAGCGGTATGCATTCCTCCCTGAACAGCGGTCGCAGGCAAATATATCACTCAGCCCTGACACCAGTGCAGCTAGGGAATCGTATTAAATTTCAAAATTTGCATATCACACACTTTCTTAACTTTTAGTTATGACAGCGCAACCAAAGAAACCTACGACTCAATAGCACATATTGAATTATTCCATTTATAAAATCGGACTCTTTCCTTCCAAACGGTCATTTCAAGAAGGGAGTCTACTGGAAATAACAGCGCAACGGACGGATAACTGCGTGAGCGGGTATAATGTCTCCGATGGCAGCCGGATGTGACGCACCTGTAATAAGGGAACGAAATGGAAGTTTCGCATTGAAGGACTAGGTGACGCACAATTCTGCCAGAGAGAGAGAGAGAGGTGACGATAACGGCTCGTTACTCTGGTGCAGATTCAAGGAGTTAATTTTCCTTATGAGAAATTATACTATCTGTTTCTTTATTATGCAATCATGTAGACGGCATAGATTTCGGAATTTTTACTCTTTCAAATATTTTGCTTTATCCTTTAAAATGATGCAAACTGTAGAAACGGCAGAGGAATTTCTGAGAAAGAGCTTTAACAGTGCCAACCGCTCGATGACTGTGAAAATTGCGCATTTTTTCTCTAATACGCTTTTTTTTTTTTTTTGGCCATTTTCTGGTTTTGCACTGTTGTTTCGTTTTGGTATTGTTGGAAGAATGAAATTGTTATAGTTAAAAATAGAACAAAATAAAAATTCAGGTGTCATTGAAGAAAACTATGAATAACACACTCGCGTCGCCAAGGATCGTGATTGACTTAGGTTCGTTCATTACATCGTTTTCCTCTTCTTCACGCATTAGGTATAATATCTGTTGCGACCAAGATTTCATCTTCTTTAATGGTAACTTTTTCTAGGACTTACTGTTTTTCTTTTATTCTTTGGTTTCCAAATGTAGATTTGCGTTATTATTCTTTCTTCACTGTACATGTTCAATCCATTTTATTATTCGGGTTAGAAGCCAATTCTTTATTGCTTGTATTTGATATTGTTTTCTTATATCTGTATTTCTTATTTTATCTAGTCTAGTTTTGTTTACTATTTTTCTTAATATATTCATTTCATCAGTGTTTAATATTTGTCTTGTTTTCGTAGTGTCTGGTCTTGTTTCTACATTATATGTCATAATAGGCCTGAATACTGTTATAAATTCTTTTTCAGGCATCTTTATATTCTTGCAGCTTTTTCATCTTGTTCTCTGACTTCTGAATGCGGCGTTCCTTCCCATTTCAGTTGTAATGTGTTATTTGTTTTATAATAATAGTACCTTCCAATTCTAATTTACATCTTTGTGGTTTTTGTGATATTGTCATACATTTTGTGTTAGGTTTTCATATCTTCATGTTATATAATTTTGCTGCTTTATTAAATGCAAGCAATATTATTTTTAACTAGATTTCATTTTCTGCAATTAATATTACATCGTCTGCAGAACATACTATATAGTTCTTATTATTCTATTCTTATTTCCACTCCTGTATTTTGTATTTTTTAACGTTTTGTGTTATTATATCCATTATTATATTGAATAATATTTGACTTCTGGAGTCTCCTTGTCTAATGCCATTAATTTGTATCTCATTACTTGTTTTTCCTTGTGTTTTTAACTGTCGTTACCATACATTTCTTTAATTATTTGTGTTATGTTTTCTGATACTTTTCTTCTCTGCAGTGTATCTATTACGTCTTGAATTAATATTCTGTGAAATGCTTTTCCAGGTCTATAAAGCATATAAATAATTTTGTATTATATTCTATTGTTTTTTCTATCAGTTGTCGAATTATAAATATTGCATCTGTATATAATCTATCTTCTCTAAATCCTTGTTGTTCATCTAGTAGATTAATTTCCTTTGTTATTTTATTATTTAGAATTCATGTTAGTAATTTTAATGAAGTATTTAATAAATTTATCCACCTATAATTTTCTGCATACCTTTTAGTCCCCAGACCAACAGATGTGTAGCAGAAAAATGGCAGCCAGCTGCATTAATTGCCTAAAATCTTTAAAGATGAATTGGCCAGCAAATAGAAACAGAAGTAGCGCTACTGTGTAAGGGAGAGCTGACACACCCAACTGAAGTCCACATAGAGTATACAATAATAAATTTAGTTTAATCCTTTATCCAAGTGTGAGCAAACAAAGTTTGCGCCTGAAAGTATCTTCAGGACTGGGTTAAGGTGGTACACACTAGGGCAACTCGTTGCAAAGGTGGAGCATGCTACCAACATTCCTATCTCAGTATCTCCTATAATGCAAAACACATCTCCTTACGGATATGTCTAATGTTATGCATTAAGGGAAGGGCCACTACCCAGACTAGTTTCGACCTTTATTGAGGTAGAATGGGAGTTCATGCCTTTCATCACTGGCCTCTTTAGATTTAAAAAAAAGGTTGTGCTGAGAGTCAGCCTGATAGTGAGAGAGGAGAGGAAAGATAGAGTGGATAGTAGTAGATAGTTAAAAGAGGCCTCAGTCGATCTACTTGGCCTGACTTAAATGCCAGCACCAAGCAGATCTCCGACATCATCTCCCTCCATCCGTTCTCCTCCGCGTTCTCCGGCCAGCCACCTCTTCAGATGTCTGGCCGATGAAAGAAGTGAAAAAAAACAAATGCAGGAAGACACACATAAATTGAAAATCAAAAGAACTAGGACACACATAAACAGAAACAGCAAAGGAGCTAGAACACGCATAAACAGAACAACAAAAGTCGGTGAATTAACAGAAAAGTACTGCAAGAATGGGGGAAGAGCCTGGCCCGAGTGATGCAGCCCGCAAGGAGCTGCACCGCCTCGCTGTAAGCCTTCGCCGCTCGGGTTCTCAGGTCTGCCCCCTCCTATGTGGATTAAGCGTGAACATACAGAAACAGAACCAAGAAACTTAGAAGGTTTTTTTTTTTTTTTTTTTTATGTCATATTTGCCCTGCTATCTCTTACCGCTTCCTCATAGTCTTTTACCACGTTTTCCATCACTGTGAGTACGTGTACTGACTCTTCATCATTAAGTTGCCATATTCTCTTCAAGCATTCATTCCATTCCACTCGGTCGTAAGTGACTTTCCCAAACTTGAGCCATATTCTAAGACTCTTTAGCTCACCTTCACATTGCAAAGCCACGTCTCCCTTTTCCTGTACAGATGTGTGGACTTTGTTTTTTATCTCGGGTTTATTCCTAAGATAGAATAGGATTCGTTTTGTTACATTCGAATATTCATATTGGAGGTCTTTTCTTTTTACCGGTTTTGTAATGGGGTGAGAAGAACCGGTGTCTACTGGTAAAGTTCTTTTTTCAAATTCCTTCATCATCACTGGGTATCTCTTTTTCAGATCTACTCGTGTCAGCGACTTCAATGTGTCGCATAGGTGTTGTTTTTCTTCCTCTGTTAAGTCCAGGTGACCGTCCAGTTGTTGGGGCTCGACCTTGGTTATATCCTTTACATAGAGTTCTCCCCATATGAGTCTATTGCTCCTTTTAAAGAACAAGAAAGTTGGCTCTCCTTTTGTGGTCATTATCTGAAATAGTTTTTCTGCCGTTTTAGGAGATCCCTTAAAGTTCTTCAGAATGACAGAGCCGTTTGGAGTATTGCTTTTAACAAAGTCTGTTCCTTCCTTAGTTTCTGGATTGTTACCTTGCTCTCTGTCTTCTTCTTCTGATGAGATTTCTTCCTAATTTTCTGTGTTGTTTCGCGATATTTTCTCATTTCCTTCCTCATCCTCATCTGAACTTGAGGCTTCTATTTGGCTTTCAGTGTCCTGTTTATTTCGTTTCATTTCTCCTTCTTCTTCCGGCGTGATGGGTCGTTTTGTTGTACTGGTGTTGATTTCCATTTCCTCTGTTTCTGTGCTGTCATTGTTGCCTTCCGATTTCTTAGTGATCTGTTTCTTTTTCTTCCTAATTCTCCCTTCTGCGTTCCTCCCAGTTATTGCCCGATTTCCTAATGTAGTCGTTGCGGTAGCTGGCGGTTGGAGGGCTGGAAACTCTTCTGGTTCAGTTGTTTGTGGTTCGTTTACTGTTTGGCCGGTAGCTCGAGAGTCCTGTGTTGTGAGCCTAGGAAGGGCTACTGCCGCAGGTGTTATGGCGCCTCCTGCTCTTTCTGCAAGGGTCCTATTAGGACAAATGTCTATTTTATAGGATGTGTTCCCACATTTACGGCACGGTGACTCACATTGATTCAATGTGTGTTCTGTCGATAAGCAGTTGCGGCATGTGTTGTTTTTCGGGCAGTGAGCGCTAAGGTGACCCAAAGCGGTGCACCGAAAACATTGTTTTCTTACGCCTGGATAATTGATTATTACTCTTGCTGAGCCTAAAAAAATCAAGTTGGGGACCTCGGTTTTCATCTCGATTGAAATGCTCACTTCCCCTGACTTTAGCAGGTCACTCTACCTATACTCTGGATTTAGTCTGGATTTAGTAAATCCAGACTAAATCCAGAGTATAGGTAGAGAATAGGTAAATCCAGATAATTTACTCTGGATTTAGAGAAAGATGTTGAAAGTTTATTTTTCACTTGGTTAGAGTATAATAAATTTAGTTTAATCCTTTATCCAAGTGTGAGCAAACAAAGTTTGCGCCTGAAAGTATCTTCAGGACTGGGTTAAGGTGGTACACACTAGGGCAACTCGTTGCAAAGGTGGAGCAAGCTACCAACCCTCCTATCTCAGTATCTCCTATAATGCAATGCATAACATTAGACATATCCGTAAGGAGATGTGTTTTGCATTATAGGAGATACTGAGATAGGAGGGTTGGTAGCTAGGGCAACTCGTTGCAAAGGTGGAGCAAGTTACCAACACTCCTATCTCAGTATCTCCTATAATGCAATGCATAACATTAGACATATCCGTAAGGAGATGTGTTTTGCATTATAGGAGATACTGAGATAGGAGGGTTGGTAGCTTGCTCCACCTTTGCAACGAGTTGCCCTAGTGTGTACCACCTTAACCCAGTCCTGAAGATACTTTCAGGCGCAAACTTTGTTTGCTCACACTTGGATAAAGGATTAAACTAAATTTATTATACTCTAACCAAGTGAAAAATAAACTTTCAACATAGAGTATACAAGATGACAGCTATGTGGAATGTAAACATCATATATAATATTTCAACCATCAACATCAGAACATTGTACAAACCTGGCAAATTAACAGAAATTTACCAACAGAATGGAGAACAGGCCAGATCATATCCATCCACAAAAAAAGGAGATGTTAGATCCTGCATTAACTTTAGACTTATCACCCTTTTAAGCCATTGCTATAAAATATTCATCATAATTCTTCAAAAGAGAGTTAACCATTTCCATGAAGAACAGATGGAAGAAGGGTAAATGGGATTTAGAAATAGCAGAAGCATAATTGATGCAATTTTCACATTAAACAGATTACCAGATCTTATATGAGACAAAAATAAAAACTCTACTGCTGTTTTATCAATTTCAAACAATCTTTTGACTCAATAAAGAGAAACAAACTGATTAAATTTCTAAAAACAGAAGGTTTGACAAATACCTATTAAATTTTATCAAGAATTACTATTCAGAAACACAAACAATAGTGAAATACAAAAACATAGAAACAGATTAAATAGCTTAAAAAGGAGTTATGTATGGCTGTCCATTGTCATTTATTTCTTTGACCTATGCCTAAAAGAATTAGTAGATGAAGAACTACAGATATGTGAAGGCATAATGGTAAAGGGAAGAAATATAACACAATTAAATTATGCTGATTTCTTGGCTGTCTGTAGTGATATAGTTATCATTACAGACAGAAAAATTACATAATATCCTGACCAAGCTACATTCAAACAAGTAACAAATATGATATGAAAATCAATTTTACTAAAACGAAACAAATGGTATTTTTACTAAATAGCTTAAGCAAATTGCAACGTACAATAGAATATACATTAAAATAAATTTAATACTCTTCCAATATTTCGGCAACGTCACGTTGCCATTTTCACAGGAACTTAAGACCAAGACTCATGCAAGCAAAACAGTAAATGAGGATGAAGCAGAAAGCTATTCTTTCTCCAAAAAGTCCTGATGGTGACACCAACTTTTATATGGAGACTTTTGAAGAGAAAGCTTTAAACTCTGCCCCACAAAAACCAACCATATGGCTTTGCTATGTTGATGATGTGTTTGCTATTTGGCCACATGGCTCTGATGCACTCATCTTCTTCCTAACACACTTAAACAACCAACACCCCAGAATCAAGTTCACCCTGGAAGAGGAAAAAAACAACTGCCTTCCTTTCTCAGGCACAGTTATCACCTGCCAGCCTGATGGAACTTTGGTTTTCTCAGTTTATAGAAAATCCACCCATACAGGCAGATACATTCACCAACAACTTACCCCCCCCCCCCTCAACAATATGGAGTCATTAAGACACTACTCAAGAGGGCTAAACTTATCTGTTCAAATGACAATGCAATAACCACAGAACTAAACCAAATTCTCAACACTTTCACAGCCAATGGCTACCCCCACCAAAACAAAATAAAAAATCCAAAAGATATTGAAACCAATAACCCACCACCTTCACAACAAGGATTACTCTAAATCCATCACCATTCCTTATATCCAAGGCACCTCGGAAAAAATTACAAAAATCCTAAAAAACATGACCTAACTTCTTGTTACAGACCATACAAAAAATTGGTATCCTTTATCTGCTCCCCTAAAGACCCCCCCCAGACTTACCTGGTGTATATCAGGTCCCTTGCATCTGCAAGCTGTTCCACTTTGGCCAAACAGGCAGGTCAGCTAATATCAGAATTTCAGAACACCGTGACTACATCCAGTTTCACCAGTACAGCCACTCAGGTCTTGCAGACCATGCGCTGGATACCTGCCATAGATTACGGTGGAAGAAAGCCACGATAATACATCGCAGTAAATTCAAATATGAAAGGCTATTCATAGAATCAGCCTCAGCCATAAGAAACAATCCAAACCTCAAAAAATTTGGGTGCATAAGACTGCCCCAAATTTGGGAAACCTACATCAGAAGACCTTCAGCCCAATCAGCCAAGAATACCAACAATGCCCGCTAGGTGGCACCATCAGGACTTTTAGGAGGAAGAATAGCTTCCTGCTTTGTTTTCATTTATTGTTTTGTTTTGCTTGCGTGCACGTGTCTTGTTCTTAAGTTCCTGTGAAAATGGCAACGTGACTGCCGAAATATTGGAATTGTATTAAATTTATTTTTAAAGTATATTCTATTGTAATTTCCTTAAGCTAAATAAAATTTAACTTTAAATTTTATTTAGCCTTTAAATGAGAAAAACAAATGATAATAGGAAGAAAAAGGGAAGAAATTCAAAGGAAAATAGGAAACAATAATACAGAACAAGTAAAGCAGTTCAATTTCCTAGGAGCAATGATCCCTGAAGATCTAGACTGTCTCGAAACCATAAAACACTGAATCAATAATGGATGGATAACAATGGACACACGAAAAAATAGGAACAATAAAAGATTAAGCAAAGAACTGAAATTAACGTGAGTAGTAGGGGAGGCGGTAGTGACCAAATGCTTCCAGTGGGCGTGGCTTTTCCCTGAGGGTATATGTGTCAATGGCTTCAGCTGTGAGTGACGTCATGAGTTTGGAATGTTTGGAATTTCCATGAGGGCAAGTGTGTGAATGGCTTCAGTTCTTGTGTTTTGGTTCGCGTATGGGATTATGGGGGATTTTTTTGGTTCGCCTATGGAATTATGGGTGATGATAGAGATAAGGATTCGTGTTGTGATTGGTGGGACACTTTTAAACCAAATGCTTCCGGTGTGCGTGGCTTCCTGAGTCAGAAATTTCCCTGGGAGCATATGTGGTCACTGGCTTCAGTTCTTGTGTTTTGGTTCGCGTATGGAATTATGGGTGATGGTAGAGATAAGGATTCGTGTTGTGGGTGTGTGTTGTTTTCAGATGTAGATAAGTGACGTCATTTGTTATTTGTAAATAAATGTCGTCATTTGTTATTTGTAAATAAGTGACGTTGTTGTTTTGAATGGAAAGGATGATATTAGTGGATAAGAAATCGTGTCGTGATTGGTGGGACACTTTAAACCAGATCAAGATCAAGATAAGATAAGGAAATGTGACGTGAATATTTGTTGTTAGTTGTAAATAAGTGACGTTATTGTTTTGAATGGGAAGGATGATTTTAGTGGTTAAGTAATCGTGTCGTGATTGGTGGGACACTTCTGACCAGATCAAGATCAAGATAACATTAGGATTCGTGACGTGAATGTTTGTTGTTATTGAGTTTGGAATGATAATTTAATTTAACTATATTCTATGTCACACAAACATACAGTTTTTTTTTTCTTCTCTAGATGGTTGTACTAATTTTCCAATACATTTTGGGTATTTCTTTCCTGTTAAAGTGTGGGAATTCTTAGAGAAAGTCGTGATGGCTCTCGTGTTTCGAGCTTTTCTGAATAATTAATTATATACTTAAAGTACCTGTCCTTAAACACACACACACACACATACACATTAGACATAAAAAATCGCTAATGTGTCCATGTTGATACTCTAATATATAACCTATGATTATTCTTATGGAAAAAAAAAACTATTCAGTATTAGAATTACGCTTACCAAACAACATGCGATCAGTTATGTTTAAGTTAAAAAAGTACTTACAGCTTTCCAGATGACTCTTCGAAATTCGATTATTCCAAAATAGTTCAATTTTATATCCACAACACAACACAAACACAAAAACCACAAAGAATGAAATTTCTGTAAATACTGTAACCTGAACTAGTTACTTCGTCCTTTAGATTACGGAGCGTAGATGGTGAGGTTTCGTCATTGCAATATCCCCCAGCGAGCGCTTTTCTTCAAAGGGGATGACATGAGTCACATCCGTAAATTGGGAATTTATTTTCCAACACTGAATATTTCTCATTAAGTCTTTTACAGTAGGTTTTCTGAATATTCCAATTGTTGATTAACATGTATTCACAGAACACAAACACAAATCTGAAAAGAACATTTCACTTTTTCATTATAGCTTACTGTGGCTAACATATATTCACACCACAAAACACACAAAACATAGGAGTTGATAGATATTTCTGTAAATAACCAGAAAAGCTAGTGGACTACTTAATTTACTTTAGTATCCGTTTGGTTCTCTGTATTAATCTTTCCCACGGGTGTCCATCCTCGGTAGGAAGCTCTATGCGCTGTTTTGTTTAGGGTAAGTGTTATTTCCGGTTTCGAATTCCGATTGCTGTTAGAGTATGGAATTCAGACAAGTGAAATTATTATTATTTTTTTTTTTTCAAATTGATTGGTTATTTTCTGTATTTTACTTTTACAGGTCATATTCTAACAGAATAACTGAGCAGAATTAATAAATATATAAAGTATATGAGACTTAGTTGAATATTTAATTTAGATTACTATCCGATTGGTTCGTTCTCTGTTTAATTCCTTCCCACAGTTGCTCATGCTATGTTTCCTAAGCTTGGTAGGAAAGTCTATGCGCCTTTTTGTTTAGGGTAAGTGTAATTTCCTGTTTCGAATTCCGAGTGCTGTTAAGGTATGGAATTCTGACAAGTGAAATTTTTATTTATTTATTTTTTTTTTTTCAAATTGAATGGCTATTTTCTGTATTTTACTTTTAAAAATCAGTTTAATTACATATTCTAACAGAATAACTGAGCAAAATTAACGAATAAATAAAATGTGAATTTATTTTCCAACACTGTAGATTTCTCACGAATTTCAGATTTCAGAAGTAGATTTAGTAGATTTAGTAGAAGTAGACGTAGATTTCAGAAGTCGTATCTTAAAGATATCTCTCTCTTATCCGGTCGCCAACTTGTTGTACCTAGGTGAAAAATAGTGTGTGTGTGTGTAGTAACGTGTTGGTTTAAAATATCTAATGGCTCTGTAAAATAACCAAATTCTAGCAGTATTGTAATTTCAGGTGAAATCTTCTGCACTAAAATTCTGGTTATTAAAATAATACTCGATTTTTTTTTTTTTTTGCTTCCAAGAGTTGACAGATTCTTGATATATTTGAGGGCTTGCATGAACAAATAAGACTTTTAACTCACTGAGTCAAAAAAAATAAATAAATAAAATAAAATAACAAAAATCTAGTTAGTTTGTGGCATTAAATTTTACAAGGAGAAAAAAAAAAAAAAAATGTTGTGGTCTTACTTAAATTTGTATTTTGACTGTTGTCCTCTCAGTCCGACTCTTTTTTTTTTTTTTTCACAGTAGGGATATTTATATATTTTAACACAATTATTATATTAGATATTCTTTCCAACACAAATAAATAATTATGTATTCTTATTTCAAATAAATATTAGCTCAGAAAGAAAGAAAGAAAATTGTAAAGAAAAAAAAAGTTTACCTTCAAATAACTATTTTGGAATCACAGCAAACAAGAAATTCATCACCTTTTCAAAGTTTTAAATTCCTACCCATATTGTTTTCATCATTTGGTATCATTTAAATGAAGAACGGTTCTGGCTATAAGGTTTGTTAATGTTATTGATTTTTCTCTTCCATTGGCTGTAATTTTTTTTTTTTTGATACATTCATGCTGATTCCTTATTATCTGCACACTACGATACCTTTTTATTTTCTACAACAAACGTTTTTAGAGTTTAAGTAACGTGATTGGCTAAAATATCAGCTGTTTGTCTCTGTAAAATAAGCAAATTCTAACAGTCGTATTGTTAGAATTTGGTACGACTGTTTTTTCTAGTCTGGTGAAGGTATCTACTTCAGATGTAGTAACAAATTGTCACTTATCACTTCATTTTTACTTTATTCACAAAACTACAAATCCGTTATTTGGTATGGTCTCTGTTTTTAATTCCCCCATTACTAGAATGTACGGGTGGTAAAGTTTTGAAATAAGTTTCGACTCGCAAGAAAAATAAAATGTTTACATTCAAATAACTATTTATGATCACAGCAAGCAAGAAATTCATCAGCTTTTCAAAGTTTGGAAATTCATACCCATTTTGTTTTCATCATTTGGTATCATTTAAATGAAGAACGGGTATGGGTATTAAGTTTGTTAATGATTTTGATTTTTCTCTTCCAAAGGCGATTATTATTTGATATATACATGTTGATTCATTTTTTATCTGCATGCTACGATATCATTTTTATTTTCTACAATAAACTTTTTTAGAGTTTAAGTAACGTGATAGACTAAAATATCAGTTGTCTCTCTGTAAATAACCAAATTCTAACAGTCGTATTGTTTGAATTTGGTACGATTGTTTTTCTAGTCTGGTGAAGGTATCTACAGATGTAGTAACAAAATTGTCACTTTTCAGTTCATTTGTACTTTATTCACCAAACTACAAATATGTGTTGTCAAGTTTTGAAAAAAAAAAAGAAAAAGAAAAAAAAAGTTTCGACTGGCAGTGATATGTTTTTAAACTTTTATCATGTACAAATATCTTAAAAGAAAAGAAAAATGTACCTTCTTTTCTTTTTTACATCAAGCTTTTTTAAGAGTTTGGTAACGTGATGAGTTAAAATATCTGCACTCTGTAAAATAACCAAATTTTTATCTTACTTTGTGTTGGGAAAGGTAAAATTTGTATTTGTGTTATCTGGAGAGTATAAACCTTTTTTCTATACTAAACTTTAAGAGTTTAAGTTATGTTTTGGGTAAAATTATCTGCTTTCTCTCTGTAAAATCACCAAATTCTAACAGGTAGGATTTTCGAGTATGCGAACGAAATGTTTACAGATAACTCAAAAAAAAAATGTCAATAGGTAGCATTAGACAAATTTCTAAATACTTAATTACAGGATATCAGGTTTCCCATGGTCCTTGCATTAATTTCACATTAGTGATTTTTTTACAATAATTAAACAGAATTGCATTAAGGTATAAAGTTATGGATTTTATTATCAAATTCTAAACTGAATAACTGAGTAAAAATTTCACTGTGGAAAACACAACAGCAACACACATCTTTTGTTCATTTAAGTTTTACAAATGCTTATTTTATTTTGCTGAAATATTACTTACAACGAAAAAAAAATCGAAACTTGTAATTACCTACAAATATTTCACAATATTTAGTTTACACTATTTTCCTGAAGAAAGAAAATTTCAAAGACTTTTGTGGTTCACTCATTATTTTACTTTACTGGACCTAAACACCACAACACAACACAATACGATAGCTGCACTGGATGAACGAATTGCAGTAACTGAAAAGACACTCGACTCGATTGTTTTTCTTTATAGTACTGTTTACCTGACCCTTTACCCTGACCGTTCCTTCCAAATGAAACTTTCGCGCAGGTGACTCACAGACATGTTTTCGCATGCTGGTGGATTGATGTTGATGTGCGTTTATCTTACTTTGTGACATTATGGTACAAACTTTATCTCTGTGGCTCGAATTCATCCAAAGGAAGATGAGCGAGCTACCCATTTGTAGATATCTTTTAGTGATGTCACCTCAAACTGATAACCAATGAGATGAACGATCTCGCCATTGCGGATGTCCGAAATTGTTTGGATGGAAAAAAAAAATAGCATTATGTGTTGGGTGTGAAAGGGTAGTCAAGAGGTTGACAGTGGTCTTCCCTGCAAGGCTCCCCCACCCTCCCTATCCTCCAGAAGATGTCTGCTCATCTAAGGGAGATGAGCTAGTTTGCCGTTGTCGGATTTCTTTTAGTCATGTCACTTCCAACTGATGCTAAATGCTCCCCCATCCCATACTCTAACCCATCATCCCTCTCTCCTCCAGCAGATGTCTGCTCAGGCTAGCGGAGATTAGCGAGCTTATCATTCGCGGATATCTTTTAGTGATGTTACCTCCAACTGATACTGATAACTTTGGAGGAAAAAAAATAGCATCAGGTTGTGGAAGTGAAAAGATAGTCAAGAGGGTGACTGAGGTCTTCCCTGCAATACTCCCCTAACCCCTCTCCTCCAGAAAATGTCTGCTCAGCCTCGTGGAGATGAGCGAGCTCATCATTTGCGGATATCTTTTAGTGATGTCACCTCCAATTGATACTGATAACTTTTTTTGGGAAAAAAAATTAAAAAACTGGTTTTTTATGATAACTTTTTAGGAAAAAACGCATTTTTTATGAAAACTTTTTTGGAAAAAAATAAAAAAACAGTTTTTTAAATTTTTTTTTCCAAAATAGTTTTCATAAAAAACGCGTTTTTTCCTAAAAAGTTATGATAAAAAACCAGTTTGTGATATTTTTTTTACATTTTCACATTAGTGATTTTTAAATAAAAAAATCACTAATGTGAAATTAATGCAAGGACCATGGGAAACCTGATATCCTGTAATTAAGTATTTAGAAATTTGTCTAATGCTATCTATCGATATTTTTTTTTTTTTTGAGTTATCTGTAAACATTTCGTTCGCATACTCGAAAATCCTTACCTGTTAGAATTTGGTGATTTTATACAGAGAGAAAGCAGATAATTTTACCCAAAACATAACTTAAACTCTTAAAGTTTAGTATAGAAAAAAGGTTTATACTCTCCAGATAACACAAATACAAATTTTACCTTTCCCAACACAAAGTAAGATAAAAATTTGGTTATTTTACAGAGTGCAGATATTTTAACTCATCACGTTACCAAACTCTTAAAAAAGCTTGATGTAAAAAAGAAAAGAAGGTACATTTTTCTTTTCTTTTAAGATATTTGTACATGATAAAAGTTTAAAAACATATCACTGCCAGTCGAAACTTTTTTTTTCTTTTTCTTTTTTTTTTTCAAAACTTGACAACACATATTTGTAGTTTGGTGAATAAAGTACAAATGAACTGAAAAGTGACAATTTTGTTACTACATCTGTAGATACCTTCACCAGACTAGAAAAACAATCGTACCAAATTCAAACAATACGACTGTTAGAATTTGGTTATTTACAGAGAGACAACTGATATTTTAGTCTATCACGTTACTTAAACTCTAAAAAAGTTTATTGTAGAAAATAAAAATGATATCGTAGCATGCAGATAAAAAATGAATCAACATGTATATATCAAATAATAATCGCCTTTGGAAGAGAAAAATCAAAATCATTAACAAACTTAATACCCATACCCGTTCTTCATTTAAATGATACCAAATGATGAAAACAAAATGGGTATGAATTTCCAAACTTTGAAAAGCTGATGAATTTCTTGCTTGCTGTGATCATAAATAGTTATTTGAATGTAAACATTTTATTTTTCTTGCGAGTCGAAACTTATTTCAAAACTTTACCACCCGTACATTCTAGTAATGGGGGAATTAAAAACAGAGACCATACCAAATAACGGATTTGTAGTTTTGTGAATAAAGTAAAAATGAAGTGATAAGTGACAATTTGTTACTACATCTGAAGTAGATACCTTCACCAGACTAGAAAAAACAGTCGTACCAAATTCTAACAATACGACTGTTAGAATTTGCTTATTTTACAGAGACAAACAGCTGATATTTTAGCCAATCACGTTACTTAAACTCTAAAAACGTTTGTTGTAGAAAATAAAAAGGTATCGTAGTGTGCAGATAATAAGGAATCAGCATGAATGTATCAAAAAAAAATTACAGCCAATGGAAGAGAAAAATCAATAACATTAACAAACCTTATAGCCAGAACCGTTCTTCATTTAAATGATACCAAATGATGAAAACAATATGGGTAGGAATTTAAAACTTTGAAAAGGTGATGAATTTCTTGTTTGCTGTGATTCCAAAATAGTTATTTGAAGGTAAACGTTTTTTTTTTTTTTCTTTACAATTTTCTTTCTTTCTTTCTGAGCTAATATTTATTTGAAATAAGAATACATAATTATTTATTTGTGTTGGAAAGAATATCTAATATAATAATTGTGTTAAAATATATAAATATCCCTACTGTGAAAAAAAAAAAAAAGAGTCGGACTGAGAGGACAACAGTCAAAATACAAATTTAAGTAAGACCACAACATTTTTTTTTTTTTTCTCCTTGTAAAATTTAATGCCACAAACTAACTAGATTTTTGTTATTTTATTTTATTTATTTATTTTTTTTGACTCAGTGAGTTAAAAGTCTTATTTGTTCATGCAAGCCCTCAAATATATCAAGAATCTGTCAACTCTTGGAAGCAAAAAAAAAAAAAAAAATCGAGTATTATTTTAATAACCAGAATTTTAGTGCAGAAGATTTCACCTGAAATTACAATACTGCTAGAATTTGGTTATTTTACAGAGCCATTAGATATTTTAAACCAACACGTTACTACACACACACACTATTTTTCACCTAGGTACAACAAGTTGGCGACCGGATAAGAGAGAGATATCTTTAAGATACGACTTCTGAAATCTACGTCTACTTCTACTAAATCTACTAAATCTACTTCTGAAATCTGAAATTCGTGAGAAATCTACAGTGTTGGAAAATAAATTCACATTTTATTTATTCGTTAATTTTGCTCAGTTATTCTGTTAGAATATGTAATTAAACTGATTTTTAAAAGTAAAATACAGAAAATAGCCATTCAATTTGAAAAAAATAAATAAATAAAAATTTCACTTGTCAGAATTCCATACCTTAACAGCACTCGGAATTCGAAACAGGAAATTACACTTACCCTAAACAAAAAGGCGCATAGACTTTCCTACCAAGCTTAGGAAACATAGCAGGAGCAACTGTGGGAAGGAATTAAACAGAGAACGAACCAATCGGATAGTAATCTAAATTAAATATTCAACTAAGTCTCATATACTTTATATATTTATTAATTCTGCTCAGTTATTCTGTTAGAATATGACCTGTAAAAGTAAAATACAGAAAATAACCAATCAATTTGAAAAAAAAATAATAATAATTTCACTTGTCTGAATTCCATACTCTAACAGCAATCGGAATTCGAAACCGGAAATAACACTTACCCTAAACAAAACAGCGCATAGAGCTTCCTACCGAGGATGGACACCCGTGGGAAAGATTAATACAGAGAACCAAACGGATACTAAAGTAAATTAAGTAGTCCACTAGCTTTTCTGGTTATTTACAGAAATATCTATCAACTCCTATGTTTTGTGTGTTTTGTGGTGTGAATATATGTTAGCCACAGTAAGCTATAATGAAAAAGTGAAATGTTCTTTTCAGATTTGTGTTTGTGTTCTGTGAATACATGTTAATCAACAATTGGAATATTCAGAAAACCTACTGTAAAAGACTTAATGAGAAATATTCAGTGTTGGAAAATAAATTCCCAATTTACGGATGTGACTCATGTCATCCCCTTTGAAGAAAAGCGCTCGCTGGGGGATATTGCAATGACGAAACCTCACCATCTACGCTCCGTAATCTAAAGGACGAAGTAACTAGTTCAGGTTACAGTATTTACAGAAATTTCATTCTTTGTGGTTTTTGTGTTTGTGTTGTGTTGTGGATATAAAATTGAACTATTTTGGAATAATCGAATTTCGAAGAGTCATCTGGAAAGCTGTAAGTACTTTTTTAACTTAAACATAACTGATCGCATGTTGTTTGGTAAGCGTAATTCTAATACTGAATAGTTTTTTTTTTTCCATAAGAATAATCATAGGTTATATATTAGAGTATCAACATGGACACATTAGCGATTTTTTATGTCTAATGTGTGTATGTGTGTGTATGTGTGTTTAAGGACAGGTACTTTAAGTATATAATTAATTATTCAGAAAAGCTCGAAACACGAGAGCCATCACGACTTTCTCTAAGAATTCCCACACTTTAACAGGAAAGAAATACCCAAAATGTATTGGAAAATTAGTACAACCATCTAGAGAAGAAAAAAAACTGTATGTTTGTGTGACATAGAATATAGTTAAATTAAATTATCATTCCAAACTCAATAACAACAAACATTCACGTCACGAATCCTAATGTTATCTTGATCTTGATTTGGTTAAAAGTGTCCCACCAATCACGACACGATTACTTAACCACTAAAATCATCCTTCCCATTCAAAACAATAACGTCACTTATTTACAACTAACAACAAATATTCACGTCACGATTCCTTATCTTATCTTGATCTTGATCTGGTCAGAAGTGTCCCACCAATCACGACACGATTTCTTATCCACTAATATCATCCTTTCCATTCAAAACAACAACGTCACTTATTTACAAATAACAAATGACGACATTTATTTACAAATAACAAATGACGTCACGTATCTACATCTGAAAACAACACACACCCACAACACGAATCCTTATCTCTACCATCACCCATAATTCCATAGGAGAACCAAAAAAATCCCCCATAATCCCATACGCGAACCAAAACACAAGAACTGAAGCCATTCACACACTTGCCCACATGGAAATTCCAAACATTCCAAACTCATGACGTCACTCACAATGACGTCAGGAAGCCACGCCCACCGGAAGCATTTGGTCTGAAACTCCAATCTGAAGCCATTGACACATATACCCTCAGGGAAAAGCCACGCCCACCGGAAGCATTTGGTCACTACCGCCTCCCCTACTACTAACGTGTAATGCCAAATGGACCATCTTCATGGTGTCTTGACCTCAAGTCTCTGGTCGTATTCAAGTGTTAGAACACTTTTTATTTGTGTACAAACATTTATTTCTGGTTCCGATTCAAATTATCGTCTCTCCAGCTTTTCGTAATTAAAAAAAGAGATTGCATGTAAATAACAGTGGACAAGATGACGTCAACAAGGAAATAAATAAAATTAACTTGCAAATTGTTTAATAGAGACATACGTGTTAAATATTTCTATGCACATTTTTTTTTTTTTTCATTCAGGGAGAAGACAGAAAAGCTGGTAACGTTTAAATTCTGAATACAAGTATGAGTCGTGCAGCATGCGTGTAATGTCACATGGATTGATAGCATCTATCTACTAGTAGGCAACTCTGTTACTTAATAGATACAGCAAACCGTTGATAGAGAAATTATTTGATAGTTAACATCCCCTATCCAGATTACAATCTGATGTTAAAAGGATGCTCATTCCCTTCTTTAAAGGATCATCTGAACAAATGGAAAGGAACTTTCACAGATTGCTGCATTGGTGGAACCCTGCTCCAGGAAATTGATGAGGCACGAGATTTAGGAGTGTTGGTAGATAAGGAATTGAAATTTAGGGGACACATTGCAAAAGTGACCAAAACAGCTCATCAAATCACTTGGTTGCTGAAGAATACGTTGACAAGCAGGTTATTGTTCCTCTGTATCGAGCCTTGATAAGACCCCATCTAGACTACTGTGCTCAGATTTGGTCACCTAGGTTTCTTCTTAATGGGGAGGAGGTGGAGAGGATCCAGAGGTGAGTGACCAAGATGATAGCAGGTCTGTGGAATGAACCGTATAAGAACAGGTTGAGGATTTGTGGGTTGCAAAAATTGGTTGATAGGCGGAGGAGGGGAGATATGATTGAGACATTCAAATTACTGAAGGGTTTCTATAAAATTAATTCAGAAAATATTTTTGAGAACAGGGCTGGTTGTGGGAGGACTAGGGGACATCCATGGAAACTGGGCAAAAGTGTGGTTAGTAAAGGTGTTAGAGCTGGGTTCTTTACTTTTAGAGTAGTGAATGAGTGGAATGCGCTCCCTGAGTCTGTGGTGGATGCTTTGACAGTGAATGAGTTTAAGGCGAGGTATGATAGATACTGTATGAATGTCAAATAGTTGTGATGAATATGATTTGGGGCCTCCCTCGATGAGTCTAATGACTCCCTGGAGTTGCCCGTAATAATAGTAATAGTAATAGATATAATTTGTGCATTACCTTCAAACAACTCGCCAGGAAGTTGTATTTTTTGTACAACCAGTCAAAGAAATTTTATCACCTTTATATTTGCCTGTTGTTTATGAAACACCCTGTTCTTTTCATATTTGCTGCTATGGACAGATTGGCCGTTTTGATACTATTAGAATCGAAGAACTTAATGCTTATATAAGATATTTGGATTTTGAAGGTTCAGGCCTTGTCATGCAATCGACAGTAGATAGAGAGTTACTGGAACCGTAAAAAGATGCTACAACATTAAATTGAAATTTGATTCTCTATTTTTTTCATCAAGTGAAGCTCTGTGCCACCGCTCTAATCTTAATTGGAAAGACTGTATGCCTGTTTGTAAGTTGTGAGAAGTGATTTCTGTTAATTGGTTGTAATTTTTAATGTTTTATGTAATTATATCTAATAAATGAATTTATTATTTATTTCTGAATGAAATTATTAACATTTCTTAATTAATTAATTAATTATATATCTATTCCTACGCCTCTGAACTCTTTTAGTGTTTCCTTCTTCTGGATAGCTGCGACCCACACGTGCGATATTATATGTATGCTGTATGAATCATTCTTTTATTGAGAATTTAAATGTTTTTACCAGTTTTTCTGTTTTTTTATTTCTAAATATAATGAAGTTAGAAATTACATTTAGTTTTCTCTTCCGGGTTATTCAAAACCTATAGAAATAAATAAATGATTAGCACAGAAAGTGTTTAGATTTACAAAATTACCACTGCGGATCCCTTTTATTACTACAAATAAGTTACTTCAGTTAATAGAAGAATGAGAAAAGGGCAAGTAAAAGAAAATTGTGAAAAGCAAGGAACACTATCGAAGACTGCGAAGAAAAATTAAAGAAAGCTTCAAGAAAACAGCAAAGGAGAATTGGACAAAGTAACATAAAGAAATTAAATATAAACTAAAATGAGAAAATATGCCGATAAGCAATATCGAATAATTTCTGCTCACACCTCCAGTCCGTCCCGAAACAGAAAAAAGTAAAGAAAGACGAGATAAAAATGATGAAGTTACTGGTAACAGATAGATAGTAGAAAGTGAGAGAGAGAGAGAAGGAATATTTCAAAGACTTATACCGTGAAGAAAACATGAATAGTGAACTTACCGAACAAGAAATCATGTGCTACAGAACCCCATGAAGGAATTTAAGGAGAGATCAATGAATTTCCTATCTGGAACACTGATGTGCAACAGATGAAATACCTGCTGAAATTGTAAGAATTGTTGTGTTGCGTCTGCAGGATTTCGTCTTCCCAGATTCCCACTTGATAGATTAGGTTTAGTAAGTATTCAATTTCTAGGAAAGTTGTAGCTGTATTTGCTGAGAATCAACAGTATTTAAAATAGTTAAAGAGATTGGATGAGGTTTCATCTGATCATTAACTCTACAAAATAATACAAAAACTAAAATAATGATAACAGTGTCAAAAATAAATAAATAAAAAGGAATATAAAATAATTGTGATTACACGTAAAAATAATGACCAAGTAACATCACTCATATCTTGGAGAAATTAATCAAGATGACAGAAGACGTACGCTGAAAATACGAAGGAGAATTGCTATGGCAAAATAAGTATTAAAGAAAAAATCTAATACAAGTAAGATTAGTAAAGACATGGGGAAAAGAAAACTAACTAACAAATTTTGCAAGAAATAAAAGAGTCGAGTATTTAAGACAGTGATTTTGTGGAACACATGAGGAAACAATGAATGGATTATAGACGTGTTGGAAGGAGAGAAACCTGAGAAAAGAGGAAGACAGTCGAAATACACCTAATACACCTTAGAGGAAGTGTTTACATTAGTCGGAAGAGAAAAGCCAGAAATAGGGTGAACTGGAGAAGGAATCACTGCATTTCCACAGGAATTATCCCTTAGAATGATGAAGAGAAGGAAATCCAAAACATAAGAACAGAGAATAATATCAATAGAAGAATGGGTGTTTACGCTACTTACAGCTGTACATCACAATTGTTCATCTAATAATGATTGACACACAACCACCTGAATAAAATGGTATTTTTAAGAAATTCACTCTCGGATTGAAAAGCCATTTTTAAACTTTTGCCATTATTTCACAGTTTCCATGTTTGCAAGAGAGTTATTCCTGAGGATATATTCAACTTCAGAATATAATACGGCCCCAAGTCTCTGTTAGCTTATTATTTTGTGATGATGCGTTTGTCAAATAAAATCAGGTTTGTTAACACAATCGTCAGTTTTAAGAGCGATAATACTCTGTTATTTTTCATTGGAAGTTTTACCGTTATTTTTTTTTCACCATTCATTAAAAATATTAAATTTCTAGAGTAAAATTCATACATTAATTGCGATTAAGTATTAGTTAATGTGTTGAGAATTTAGCATTAATTACATAATTTCTCTTTACAGATTATGAAGAGGTTACTGCCATGACACATTTTGCTTACTAATGCATTAATACCAAGCTGATAAGCTACACTGTATAAAGACTATTAAGTTGTAGTAAACATTTCGTATTGGATTTGCGAAATAAAAATCAAATATTTTCGAAGGGGTTGCTCTTCTAGTGGCGTAAGGGAAAAGCATCAAAAGAATGGAATTGACGAGCCAAATTCAAGAAACAATGAGTAAATCTCCTCCTGCAAAAACGGGACAGTCGCATTTCCTATTGAAATATCCTAACTGAGAAAAAAATCGGGGAAAAGTATTTCGTTTGTGCGTCATCCAAGACGAAGTTTGTATATCAGAGTATGAGCCGACATCAGAAAATGCACAATAAACAGTTGGATAAAAAAAAAAACTATGTGCAAAGTATACCAAAAAATTCTTTAAGCGATCAGATCAACTTAAAACGCACGAGACAAATCACAACAATAATAGACTTCAGTGGTAAACAGCCATGCTAAAAATGTAGGAAAAACTTTCATCGTCATGACAGCATAAAAGGGCACCAGAAAATGCACGTGGAAGAAGAAGGGAAAATATTTCTTCTGTACGACATGTCAGAAGAATTTCTTTGATTCAGCAAATCTTCGAGATCATCTGAAAATGTACTTGGTCGAGAAGCTATTTTCATGTGAAAATTACAGCAAGACCTTTTCCTCGTTTACACATCTGAAGAGGCACAAGGCTACAGTGAACTGCAATGAAAATCTGTTGACATGTGAAATGCGAGACAGTTTTCCAGTTAATATTATTTGAAGATACACAAACTTGTGCTTCAATCATCAGAACACCGTTTCAAGTCCGAAAAATGCAAGAAAACATATCGCTTACAGTCCTGTCTTGAAAGACATAAAACTGGCTAATACTGGGAAACATTTTTACGAATATAAAAAAAGTTTCCTATTTTAGTTTTTTT
The DNA here is from genome assembly GCF_054136105.1 of Typopeltis vanoorti. NCBI lineage: Eukaryota > Metazoa > Arthropoda > Arachnida > Uropygi > Thelyphonidae > Typopeltis > Typopeltis vanoorti. The sequence continues at coordinate 83,643,158 of NC_143572.1, read as the reverse complement.
GAGGTGCATTTCAGAAAGTGAATACAAACTTTTCCCGATTAAATTACTAGGCATAGAGAACACAAATACAACCGACCACAAAGCAATGCGCAAAGTTCCTAGTGGAGAAATGCATGTTTCCTGTGTAGGGAGTGGCAAATCATTTTCCTCAAAGGCATTTCTTTAAACACATTCCGTTATTCACACGAATTAGAGGCCTTTTCAATTCCAAATATGCCACAAGATATTTGCTCTCTTTCTCTCAGAAACTATATCGCCAAATACTTTTTGTGCCCTTGCAAGAGAAATCTTTCACCTGTGAAATACATGACAGCCTTTTATAATAAAATAATGCTTTCGTTTCACATCAGAAGGGTTCTCGGGAAAGAGAAGCCGTTTGAGTATGAAATTTGTAGGAAATCATATGGCTATAGACAGCTTTAAAAAGCATCTCACACTGAAGAAAGACCTTTTAATTATTGGCTTACCTCTACGTTTTCATTTCTATGTAGAAGGCACCAAGATTTTCATGCGCTCACTGAAGAAAATTTTTTCTTGCAAAACGCCTGGCAAAGTAAAGAAGGTTATTCGTTTACAACCAAAATCTGTTTAAAGAAATTCTTCGACTCATCTCACCTGAGAAGCTACGAAAGAGTTCGCATCAGAGAGAAACCGTTTCCATGTCAAATTTGTAACATGAGTCAGAAAAATTATCTAAGAGTGCATACTAATGAGAAATCTTTTCTATGCGAAATTTGCAACAAGAAATTTTCCTCCAGTTCGAGTTTGAAAAGTCATCTAAGAGTGCATGCTGGTGAGAAACCTTTTCTATGCGAAATTTGCAACAAAAAGTTTTCAAAGAGTTGGGATCTGAAAAGACATCTAAGAATTCATACTGGTGAAAAACCTTTTCTGTGCGAAATTTGCAACAAGAAATTTTCAGACAGTTCGAGTCTGAAAAATCATCTAAGAGTGCATCCTGGTGAGAAACCTTTTCTATGTGAAATTTGCAACAAGAAGTTTTCAAAGCGTTCGAATCTGAAAATACATCTAAGAGTACACACTGGTGAGAAACCTGTTTCATGCGAAATTTGCAACAAGAAATTTTCCTGCAATACGAGTTTCAAAAGTCATCTAAGAGTCCATACTGGTGAGAAACCTTTTCTCTGCGAAATTTGCAAAAAGTCATTTTCAGAGAGTTCGGTTCTGACAAAACATCTAAGAATTCATACTGGTGAGAAACCTTTTCTATGCGAAATTTGCAACAAGATGTTTTTAGAGAGTTCGAGTCTGAAAAGTCATCTGAGAGTGCATACTGGTGAGAAACCTTTTCAATGTGATAGTTGCAACAAGAAATTTTCACACAATTCGAGTCTGAAAAATCATCTAAGAGTGCATACTGGTGAAAAACCTTTTCCATGCGAAATTTGCAACAAGAAGTTTTCAAAGAGTTGCGATCTGAAAAGACATCTAAGAGTGCATACTGGTGAGAAACCTTTTCTATGTGAAATTTGCAACAAGACGTTTTCAGATAGTTCGAGTCTGAAACGTCATCTAGGGGTGCATACTGGTGAGAAACCTTTTCCATGTGATAGTTGCAACAAGAAATTTTCACACATTTCGATTCTGAAAAACCATCTAAGAGTGCATAGTGGTGAGACACCTTTTTCGTGCGAAATTTGCAACAAGAAATTTTCCTGTAGTTCTAGTCTGAAAAGTCATCTAAGAGTGCATACTGGTGAGAAACCTTTTCCATGTGATAGTTGCGACAAGAAATTTTCACACAGTTCGAGTCTGAAAAGTCATCTAACAGTGCATACTGGTGAGAAACGTTTTCTATGCGAAATTTGCAACAAAAAGTTTTCACACAGTTCAAGTCGAAAAAAACATCTAAGAGTGCATACTGGCGAGAATCCTTTTACTTTTCCCACGTGTAGCTCTGGGTTTTTGACTTTAGAATCCGTAAAAGCACCAAAAACGCTATCATCTGATTGATGAAAAGTTTTTACTTGGAAAATATGTTGGCCATAATTTTATCATGCTATCTTTAAAAAAAAAACTCATAAAAAGGCATACCACAAATTGCTCCTTTACATGCGAAATTTGTCACGAAAAATTTCTCGACTCGTTTAACCTGAATAGACACGAAAGAGTTCTCACCAGAGAGAAACCGTTTCCATTCGAAATTTGTAACGAGCTTTCCAGACAGTTCGAGTCTGGAAGACATCTAGGAGTGCATACTGTTGGAAAAGCTTTCACTTGTACCATGTGTAGCTCTAGGTTTTCGTCTATGCAGTCGCTTAAATAGCATCAAAAAACGCTAATATCTGACTAAAGAAAAGGTTTTTTTGTGTAAAATGCGGGAAACAATTTCTGAATAAGGCTATCTTAAAAATCACATGAAAAGGCACAGCAGAGATTACTCCTTCACGTGCAATATCTCACAAAAAATTTCCCGACTCATCTCATTAGAAATGACACGAAAGTTTTCACACCAGACAAACTTTTTTCATGTGAAATTTACAAGAGATTTTCTGACAGTTCGAGTCTGAAAAGACATCTAAGAGTACATACTGATGAGAACCCTTTCACTTGCACAACGTGCGGGAAAACATTATCGCGAAAGGAACCTCTGGTGACCCACTGAAGAATTCAACACAGCTAATGAGTGGTGGGTAAACATTTTGCCTTGATATGTACAATTATATTATTGCATTTTTCTAAGTCGCCCTTTTAAGCACAGCTTAAAGTATTCGTTGTGAATAAGTTTATTATTTTTCTTTGAAAATAATTAATCCAATTGAGTAGCACTGGTTTTCCAAATGACACTTGAGTTTCAAAAATATCATTAGGTAGACAGAAGGAAAATTCATCGTAAATTTATAAAAACAGTGCGAACGAATGGGTTTTAATACCACACAAAAATTGAACTGTTGTAGACATTGTTATTGCTATGCGTTGAAGAAAGTTGTGGTATCGGGAACCTGCTGACATCAAGCAGGGATTTTCAAGTCTCTTGAATGGCTCAATATTTTTTCCCCTTAATTTTTGCTGCTAATTTAGAAATAAAATTGTCTTGAAGGAATGGATACACTGTTTTACTAACTGACTACCTGTGATATTCTCCGTATTATTATTTTTTTATTTTTTGATGGTGTTCGGTCAGTTCCTCGCATGTTTAAATTAAATCGACGGCTTCGCACTTGACGATGAAAAGAGAACAAAAAGTTGTTTCAAAGAGGTGTTTGAAGAACTTAGTTTTTTCGTACAAGCACTAGGAAAATGAAAAAATTTCAGATCACTGATTATATAAATGCTAATATCTAGTAACCATGACAAGTTTCCGGCCAAACGTTTTGATGTGTAGTCACACTACCCTCGTTCTTTTAAGTTCATGTGTCAAAAACATCAGAGTAGAAAGGAACAAGAAAATAATGACAGCCGTGAAACAGCAGCAGCTAGTATGAAACGATGCGCAACTTGAATGTATGCCTTTCATAGTTTTTGTTCATAAAAATCAGTGCTTTTTCAGTGACTTTTTGAATGAATAAAATTTCAGTTAATTAGTTTTATTTTTTCCTTATTATTATTTTTTTCATTTTATTTTAATATTCACTACCATTTCATATGTTCCACGTTTTTTTTTTAAATTTAGTGTGAAATGATAATTGTATTCATCTGCTTTGCAGAAAATTTATTACTCGTGAAATGTAAATTAAAAATTGTAATCGCTAAGCAATTTCTGCTGAGGTGGTTCAATTTCTGAAATTTAATAAAATACAGTTCTTTTTGTAAAGTGAGAATATTTTAATAACATAATTGCTTTTAACAAATACTCATTTTAATGTATAATCTTTTTTAAAAATTATAAAAAATAGTTTTCGGATGTTGCAATGTGACCCCACGGATATGACAGAAATTCAATTCTTAAAAACCAAATAGATCAAGTCGTCATGCACACATTCGCTTCCTTACTTCAAAATAAGACTTGCACTTCTCTCCTTGACTTTTTGTTCATCGAAATTTAACTGACAACTTAGTTGACGAAACTTCACCTAAATTAACCCAACAAACTATTCTCTTATAATTATGACAGCGATTTACCTAATTTCTAATCTCATGATGCTCTATCAGTATATAAATCCCCTCCCCTATTGTTTAGTTTGATTTGAGATGACACCATACCCATACATATATTTTTTTGTACAATGATCCAACTTATTTCTAGACATGCAGTAGACCATTGGAAGAAGTGTTGGCCATCATTAAAAACTTACATCAGGAAAATGTATCTGATGAGATTCAAGAGAACGTTCGAAATGTTCATATTGTTTTCTATTTTGGAAACATTTACAGTCGACTGTAATTGTCAAGTGTTTTAGAGTAAATTATTAAAATTTCAGGAATTGTTTTATTTATTAGCATTACAATTTAACTGCATTGTAAATTAATAGAGCTGGTATTATGGAAACAAAATGAAAATCGATGGCCCAAAACAAGAAAGCTAACAACAGATGAAAGATGCCATTTCTTTATTCTGGATTTGATTGCAGCAAAAAAAAAAAAGGTGTTTTGTTTTTGATACACAAAACATCAAGAAATTCTGTCATCGAATTTAATCCTATCAATAGCAGAATTGATTTATTCCGCCTCTCAATATCACCATCATACATGTCTATGCCCCAACCACAGGTCACGAGGATTCCAAAGTAGAGGACTTTTTTAGTAAACTTAATGCAACAATCACTGGAGCGAATTGAAAAGACCTTTTGATTGTAGAGGTAATTGGAATAACAATATTGGAACGGACATAGGTAAAGATTTTCTCCCATTTGTCGGACGCTATGGCTATGGGGAGAGAAAGAAAGAGATTTTGAATTGATCAATTTTGCCTACTAAATGAACTCACCATTACTAACACAGTTTTCCCATAAACCTTCCTGAAAATGGACATGGACTTCCCCTGATGGTAAAACTCACAACCAAATCGACTTAATCCTTGTAAGCACAAAAATTTAAAAACTCCATCAAACTCACAAGAACCAGATTATTTCCTGGAGCTGACATTGGAAATGACCACAATATGGTCATCACAAATATGAAAATGAGGGAAATATTACCTACAAAATCAACTCGTAAAAGGTGTAATATAGTATAGAAAAATTAAGAGACCCCAAATAAATACATTATTTCAACACAAATTAAAACAAATTGTTGACACAAGCTTAAAAAATATAATAATATCGAATCAAAACCAAATACTTCTCACAAAAGAACTGAAACAGTTGAAGAAATTCTTGGATACAAAAGAAAAGTCATTAAACCATCGATAACCAAAAATATTTTTAACCTTTGTGACGAAAGAAGAAAGTTAAAATCTCATATTAAGAGTGGTTACAATAGAGAGCAGTATAAAAATAGTTCCAAGATTGTTAAAAAAGAAGTCAAACATGCTAGAAACCTACGGTTATTAGATGAATACAAAAACATTGATGACCTAAAAAAAATAATCCTAAAAGTGCTTTTCAAATTATCAATAAATTAACCAAACATTTTACTGCAATTAATTGGAGTATAGAAGATGGAACTCTTCTCATGGATAACCAGAAAATAGTTGATAAATGGAAATGTTAACCAACCAAGCTTTTTCAAAAGGACCCCTAATTGATTGATGATATTTTTATGGGAATTTTGCCAGGAGATTCGGAGAAAGGAGATTACCCTATATAAAAAGAGGTCATTGCAGCTGTTAGCTCCTCAAAAATAGAAAACTCACCGGGAGTTGATGGTGTGACAATGGAACTGATAGGCGAAGGTGACATCATCATAGACATCTTGCTAAATTTATTTCAGGATGTATGGAACTATTCCTCAAAAGGGAAACAGCAACAAATGTAGCAACTATAGAACAATAACACTTATTAGCCATGCAAGCAAAATCCTTTTAAAAATATTGAGAAGAATGGAAGAGAAAATGGAAAGCAGACTATCAGAACAAGCAGGTTTCGGAATGCCCAGAATACAATCGACCATATTTTCACCTTACACATAGTAGGTGAAATATACATAGAACATAACAAAATAATCTGTCACAGCTTTTTAAGACCTTCAGAAAGCTTTTGACTCAATATGACACGAGGCATTATGGAAAATTTTAGAAAATTATATGGCATAGACAATAAAATCATTAAGATTAATAAAGCTCTTTATTCCTCATCTGATATGAGAATTGAAATTAAAAATTACAGCAGTGAACAGTTCCAGGCAGAATGGGAGATAAGCCAGGGATGCATCTTGTCCCCTCTTCTTAATTGTTTAATGGAATATATCATAGATGAAGCTCTTCATTAATATGACACTCGAATAGTAGTGCAGACTAAGAATAAACAATTTACGTTTTGCAGACGATATCGATCTCCTGGCAGAAAGTGGAGAAGAATGACAAGAGATAACCAACCGCGTTTTTGGAACATTAAAAAAATGTGGACTACACAAGCACACTGAGTCAGGATGGTAGCTCGAAACCGATATTAAATACCGAATTGCTAAGGCAACTGGGCCCTACAGAGGTTAAAACCATTGTGAGAAATAACAGAATAGCAATCACAACCAGACTAAGTATAATTGACACTTTTGCGAATTCTATCCTCGTCTATTGTTGTAAAGCCTGGATATTACGATGGAAGATGAGAGGAGACTCCTGTATTTTGAAATGAAAACTTACAGAAGACGTTTGAGAATTCCCTGTACAGCTCACGAAACCAATGAAAAGGTCCGAAAACTGATTGATTCAACAGACGGAAAAAAACGGAAAATATTCTGACAGTCGTCAGAAGAAGACACAAAATGGTTCGGACATGTGGAGAGGGCTAATGGCATTCCGAAGCAAGCACTTGTGTAATAGTTCAGGGATTAAGGATTAGGGTCCGACCTCTATTAAAATGGACTGATAACATCAAAAAAATGGGCAAATTCCTCCCTTTCTCAACTGACATCAAGAACAACAGACGGAGATGACTGGAAGGAGGCTAAGAAAGAATATCATCTTACAGCCATGAGTGACCCAACGGTCCATTTAGGATTCCGGAAGAGAAGAAGACTGATATACTGGCCACAAAGACAAAACACAAACAATTAAAGTTAAAACTCCCGTTGCACTGCACAGTGATGTTAAAACACTACTTCAATGCTTACCGAATAACCATATCAGCATGTCACATACTGGACTGCATTCTCCCAACTACATTAAGTAGTGATTGTTATAAACATAACAGTCACTACTTGAAATCCACCCGTAGATTCCACTCTTTCTAATAAAAAAAATTAGAATAATCAAAGAAAATGGGTTGAATAATTTGCAATTCTAATTTATTGCAGAGAATAATCATTACAAATTATGGATTAGCATATTTTAAAAAAATAAAAAATAAATAATAAAAAAGGAAGATGAGATGAGATGAATTAGCATCGTCTGAATCTGCTTACTTTGTAGATTATATAACCATTTCATCGCATAAAAATGTTATTTAAATTATAAGAAACTTATTTGAAAACATTCAAAAAATTACAATAATATTTATTGTGATTCAAAGCATTAAAATATTCCAAATTTCTTCGATCGGTTTTGAAGAGAGCGTAGGAATAGCATATATTTCAGTAGTTGCAGGACTGATTCGTGTTTGAGGAATCGTTTCCGTGTGGATTTCAGTTAATCATTCGCTAAACTTGGGTCGAACGAGTGACATATTGGAAGCTAAGAAGTTTCGTACAGTCTCTACGCAAAGGCCAAACTCCACAGTTTTAAGCTAAGGAATTGATAGGCTGTCAAGCAAGCGTGAGTAGAGTATTGAAACAGTATTCTAATCACCGGAGGTTTCAAACCTTTCGTTATTACCTTTCGTTATTACTAAAAGTGAAACGAAATTTCCAGTTTCAAACCGTTCATTATTACCTTTCGACTGCTGTTGCAGCGATCGAAAGGTAATCAATACATCAAGAGATTAGAGGAGATTGAAGATTGTCGAGGAAAAACCGCTTCTGATGTGTAATGTATTTTCACAGCAGATGGAAAGAACGAGGGTGCGAATGTGTCTAAATCTACGATGTTGAGACAACTTCAGAAACTGGGTTTTCAATTACGTATGCCTAAGAGAAAGCCGCTCAACATCCAAGCAAAAGATGGCGAGAGTGCGATGGTGTAAGCAGAGACTGTTATGTCAAAAGGACTGGAAAAAAGGTTCCTTTATGCGAAGGAATTATGTTTTTTGTGCAAACTCTGCATAACACAGTAAGCAGACGATGCATCGCATAGCGGCGCCTTCTTCGAGGGCAGTTGAAATGAGTAGAAAAAATAAAATAAAAACAGGTTTTAATATTAACGTTGATTAAATGTGGATATGCACTAAATAGATCGTATTAAATACTACGACTTTTAATAACATTTAGCAAAAATTGCAAGTTTTTCTTCGTGTGTTGTATAGAGTTGGCAGATGAAATGGATGAGTTAATGAATTGCAAACCATTTCACTAATCTCTGTCATTTGTTCAAGCTGCTAGTGTTACAGTTGGTGATAACGAGAAATCTGAAGGAGGAACATCCAAATGAATGCGATACAGCTAATCATGTCCATATGGCAACCATTTTTGTCATCAGCAGCATAGTTCAATCAGCATTTATTACCACGTAGAACTATTCGAATTTTCCCAGCCATCATCTGTGATTGATGTACTATTGGGAGAATTCAATCGCACTTAAACGCCTACAACTTTAATGCTTCAGACGTTGATTTAAGACTAAAAATTCTTCAAGTTAAGTGACTCAGAAATCCCTGTCTCCAAAGGTGAAAATATGTGAACCATCATTTATAAGACATTTGAGATTAAGAAATGGAAGGAAAAGATTAACAAACGAATTATTAATAAATAACATTTGTGATATGTTTGTCCTATAAGTTGTTCGGTATAGCGAACTGAACGAACCTATAAAGTCTAGACATGAATAAGTGAATTTTTGATGGCATAATTAAAAAAATCTTATGAGGAGATGGAGAGTATGGCAGGAATAAATATGGTTTGATGGAGCAGAAAATCACCTCGTAAAATTTATTGCACAATTTATGTGTATTTCACTGATTTGTGTATATTTCTCTCCGTTTTCTAAGAATTTTCTTTTGTTTACTGAGATTCAGTATACATTTTATGCAAAACAGAGTACATAATATCCGATTATTTTTTGAATTATCTACAGTTTCGTGATTCCTGCATTCATTAGATTTTTTTTTTTAGTATCAGCGGCTTTTCTGTCTTATCAATCTCACATATGCTGGTATTTTTTCTAGGTCAACAACGTCTTATAAATACACAGAAGTATTGATTTTTATTAAAGAATATTTAAATTTTTGCTGTTTATTTCAGAAGACTAGAATAGAAATGTTTCCATACCGCTAAAAAAACTTTCCAACCTCAACAGATGCTATACTGCACAAGCAAGAGAAACGATTAGCTTTGTTAATCATTAAATACGGTAAACAGTTTTTTTAACATCTGTACTATATTTAGAAACAATTAATGTAGGGCAACTCGAACAACACACTTAATGGAAAAACAGTTCGCTCCTTCAGTCTATGTTGCATTCATTTGTCAACTACTTTCAAATTTTCAGTTGAAGAAAACATGTGTAATGCAGCCAGTGGATATAGAAAGCGCTCAACTTATTAACGCGTTAATATAATTTTAAATATGGAAAGCATAAACGTCAAATGAACGAAATCCTTTAAATGTGTAAAAGAGGATCATACTCACGGAGTACACTTAAAAATTCTCTATAATTTCCTCGATGAGCTGAATTTTCAGCTCATCATGACCTATCAAAGGAAGCTCTTGCTTAGCCAAATGACATACAACATCAATTAAACTTTTTAAAATCTCTATTTTTCTCTTTTCCTGTTTATTATGATGAGTAACTTCAATTTTTCTTTGTCAAGGAGAATGTCAATTTGTATTCTAAACACATTAAGATGTAAAAATCATTGAACATGTGATTGGGAGCGCTCATGTTTTTGCACTGCTGCAGTCAAATAGTTAAGGTCAGAATATCCACGGTTATTCCAAACGCCTTTCGCTTTGGAGAATAATAAACAAGGCCAACAAAAAAGTCTTGACCGCACTTCGCATCCACAGTTAACCATTCTACTCTACTGTATTGTGAAAAAAAAAAAAAAAACTGCCTCATGTACTCAGTTTTTGCATCTTTGTGCTTCCTCAGTAAATTTGGAAGAAGAGAACGAGGCTCACCTCTTTCGAGTACCGTCATGCAATCCACAAAAGTTCTTGCAAAAAACGGGACATTCAGTAGATCGACAACACTGATTCCCATTGTAAATATGGGGGAAAAAATTATATAAATCTTGGGAAAAAATTATATAAATCTTGGGAAAATTCTATATGAAAAACTTGTCTATGTGTATATTAATATAAAACTACCCTACCACGTCAGTTCACAACTGACGCAAGCAAAACAGATGAAACTCAGAAAATAAAAACAGCAACTCATGACAAATGACAAAGTTTAACTGGATTGGCTGACACAATAACCAATCACAGCCGATAGGTGCTATTTTCTCTGAGTTCACCCAACCTCGCCTTCTGAGCGGTTTAAAAATATTAGAATACTAAGAATTTGACCCACTGCGCCCTCTTTACATCTTTACAAAAGGCTCAAAGGGGTATATATTTGGAAAGCACACCCGGGCTATTATAATGATAGTTTTCCAAGGTAATACAACATTCAAGTGAATAAAGTATGCAAGAATCTGTCATTTTGTCCTCTCATTTAAACTTGTACAATAAAAGAAGAAAACAAAAAGAAAAATAATTTCTACTTTTTTTTTTTCTTTTGTCTATTCCATATAAGTAAAAGGCCAGTTACCCAGCATGCAACAAGGAACTGCATTTTTTGTTATCAGCAACTGAAACCTAGCTATGATCGCCAGATAATCTGGTTAAGGTTTCTCTTTTGTATGAGGGATTATCGCACCTTCTAATGAACATGAAGGCCAAACTGCACTTCTTATCCATGTTCTTTCAAAGATCACATCGTATCCAGATTGTGCTGGATGTATATAGACGTCCTGGCCAGTTGGGAGGGTAATATATGTATTGTTCAAAGTCAATTTTCCATTTAAAAAAAATGACAAGTAGTTCTCACTCTAGGAATTCCCGCTTAACGAATTTATCTTTACGCATTTTCTCTATTGGAATTTTTATTTTAAATTGTGCGAGGCGAATGCAATTAGGGACGTGTACGGGGAATTACACAGTATGTAATGACATAATGAACAAACTTAAGTCACTTATTAGCCTTGGCGACGCGAGTGTATTACTCTTAGTTTTCTACAATTACACCTGACTTTTTATTTTGTTTACTTTTTATCTATAACGTTTTCACTTTTCAAAGAATGTCAAAAAGACGCAACATTGCAAAGCCAGAAAATGAGCAAAAGAAACAAAGAAAAGTGAAACTTCCATCAAGGGAGCACAGTTAAAGTTCTTTCTGAGAAATTTCTCTGCCGCTTCTACAGTTTCTACCATTTTAAAGAATAAAGGAAAATATTTGAAAGTGTAAAAAATACGAAATGTATGCCGTCTACACGGTTGCATAATAAAGAAACAGGCAGCATAATTCCTCACATGGAAAAACAGTTAACTGCTTGAACGGCACCATTATTCGACTAGCCATACGCTATCCTCCTCTTGTGGCAGAACTCTGCATTACCTAGTCCTTGAATGCGAAAATTCCTTTTCATCCTCCCCCCCTTCTTCTTCTTCTTCTTTGAGTGCCATCTCCTATCGGAGGTCGACGACCACCTTGGCAAATTTTGAGCGATTCTCAGTTATTCTGAGCAGGCTCTCAGAGTTCATACCAGTCCACTGTCTGATATCTGCCAGCCAAGATTTTCTTCGTCTTCCTTGTCCTCTCTTCCATTTATCTTCCCTTTTATAATCAATTGAAGTATCTTATATTTTTCATTACGAAGTAGATGACCAAGATATGCAGTTTTCCTTCTTTTTATGGTATCTAAAAGTTCACGTGATTTCTCCATTTGTTTCAGTACTTCCTGATTGGACGTTTTTGCTGTCCATGGGATTTTTAACATTCGTCTGTATAACCACATCTCAAAGGCTTCAAGTCTTTTTATTGATGTTGTCTTCAAGGTCCAAGTTTCTGCACCGTACATCAGTACAGACCATACATAGCACTTAACCATGCGTACTCTAAGCTCTAAGTTTAAACTGCGGTTACACAGTGTTGATTTCATCAAGAGAAATTTTTTTCTTTCCATTTCAATTCTAACTTTTATTTCCATTTCTGGATTGCAATCTTCATTTAACCAGCATCCGAGATATTTAAACTTTGCCACTCTTTCTATTTGTTTCCTATTTAAAGAAAGTGCTAAATTAAGAATTGGTTTTCTTACTTATGACCATGAATTTAGTTTTGGTGATATTTATTTTTAATCCCATTTTTTCACTCTCTGCATTTATTAGCTCCAAAAGATTTTGAAGATCCTGAATATTGTCAGCCAGAAGAGCTGTATCATCTGATATCGGATATTACTGATGATTTCACCATTTACACTAATCCCTTCCTTTCTTCTTCCAAGACTTTTTGAAATATGGCTTCTGAGTAGATGTTTAAAAAGAAGAGGTGACAGCACACATCCTTGCCTTATTCCTCGTTTGATGTTAATGGAGTCTGTAATAATGTCATCAACTTGAACAGATGCCTTTTGGTTCCAATATAAGTTTTCAATGATCCTGATGTCTTTACCATCTAATCCAATTCTTTTTAATAGTACAATCATTTTAGTATGTTGGACTTTGTCAAATGCTTTCTCGAAGTCGATGAAGCAAATGAATATTACCTTGTTTTGGTCAATACATTTTTGAAATAAGATCTGAGAACAGAAAAGGGCCTCTCTTATTCCCAAGTCGTTTCTAGAGCCGAATTGGGTATCACTGATGGTGTCTTCACATATTCTGTATATTCTTTTTTGAATTATTTTCAGAAACATTCTGAGAACGTGACTCATTAGGCTGATCATTCTATAGTCATTACAAGTTTTCGCATTTACTTTTTTAGGTAGCATGATGAAGGTCGACTGTAACCAGTCTTGAGGGATTATGCCTGTATCGTAGATCTTATTAAATAGCTTTACTAATATGTTAATGTTGTCACCTTCTAATAACTTTACTATTTTCTGCCGGTATTCTATCTGGTCCTAGGGCTTTACCATTTTTAGCTGAGTTCAATGCACATTCTACCTCTGATTTTAGAATGCATGGACCTTCCATATGTTCATAAGTATTTTCTGGGTTCTGTCTGTCATCAGTAAAGAGTTCTTCTATATATTTCACCCATTCTTGTATTTTGTCATCCTTTTTGGATATAATTTCTCCCTTTTTGTTTCAAAGGATATAGAATTGTTTTTTCATATGTATATACCTGAGGTCTCTTTCATCTTTTTGTGTAGATTAAAATTGTCATGTTTTTCCTGTAGAATTTCTATTTCTTTACATTTTTCATTCATTCAGATTTCTTTTGCTTTTTTGATCTTGTGTTTAATAATTTTCTGAACCTCTGTATATTTTGTTGGATTATGATTTTTATATGATCTGCGTTGATCCATGAGAGAAAGAATTTCATCGGTCATCCAATCTTTCTTTTTTTACTTGCTCTATTAGGACATAAGGTATTGGTACATTTCTCTATGAAGACAGATTTCAATTTGTCCCACGATTCATCATCCCTCATGATGTCATCATTCTTGATAAGAGCTAGCGCTTGATTCAGATCTTGACTCAATTTGCTTCTTATCTCTGTGTTTTTTAATTTTCCCAAATCAAACCTTTTTTTGTTGATGTTTCTTAAGCATAGCTTTCAGTCTAAGTTGTAACTCTGCCACCAGTAGGTTATGATCAGAAGCAATATCTGCACTAGGATAGGTTTTGTACTCTTTATAGAACTTCGAAATCGTTGATTAATTAGTAAGTAATCAATTTGGTTTCTGACTATATTCCCATTATTATCCTGTGGCGATCGCCAAGTATACAAACTTCGAGGTGGTAGCTTAAACCATGTGTTTGTGATTATTAGCTCCTCTTCCTGGCAGAATTGAAAAAGACGGTCACCTCTCTCATTTGTTGTGCCCAGTCCATGTTCGCCAACTACATCTCCACTTCTACCTTTCCCAACTTTAGCATGGAAATCACCCATGACTATGTTAATATCATGCTTTTTTGTATTTTTCATTAGTTCTTTTAATTGATCATAAAATTCTTCAATCTCGGTATCACTCTTGTTAGCAGTAGGGGCATAGACTTGTATAAGATTAACATCTAGTGGTTGTCCTTTCAGTTTTAATAACATCATCCTATCTGAGTAAGGGATGAAGCTCAACAGTGACTTATTGATCTCTTTGTTTATTATTATTCCAACTCCGTTTTGGTGATTGTTTTCACAACTTCCAGAGTGATACATTGTCATGTCATTGACTTGAGTTTTGCCTGATCCTGGCCACCTAACTTCACTCATTCCTAAAATTCCAATTTCAAGTCTTTTCATTTCTTGGATAGCATTTCTTAGCTTACCTGCTTCATACAAGGTTCTGACATTCCGGGTTCCTAGTTTTACTGAGCGCACCATGTTGAGCCCGGGGATTCTTCGCACCCTTGTCCCATTTAAGGGACGCCGGTAACTCGGGGCCATTTGTATAGATTTGCTCGCCATGGTGGTTAGTCTGGAGAGAGAACAGAGCAGTAGTTTCTCCATTTGCTTTCTGCTCTGCAGTATTACAGACGTACACAATAAACTGTATTGCCATCTGCAATTTTCTAATCACAAGCTTTACCGTCATCATGAGACTTCAACCTTGTGTCAGTACTGACAAAGCTGCTTCCCTTTGTCAGAGGATTGAATCCTTTATTTTTCCTTGTAACCCTAGGTAGGGGCCCTAACCGGATACTGACAGCCGGAGCCAGCTGAGCCCGGGTTGTTTATAGAGGTCTGCTCCTCTGAAGATTCTTCCGCACATTTCACTGTTGGGATACAAATCCTCTTCCACTGATTTGTCCGTTGTTCTTCACAGAGGTCCGTTAGCATCCTTGTAGGGAGTGTACCCTACAAAGGTCCCAGGGAGGTGGATGTGGACTTGGCTCACTCCCCGACATAAACATGAAATGCTTTTTTATGGATGTTTAATTTTAATTTTAAAAAAAATATAATTTATAATACGATTTTACACTTTGTTCAATGACATTTGTAAAAGATCCATTGAGAAAAGTTTACGCCATGAACTAATAAGGTTTAAATGGAATAAATAAGTATTGATAATACATAAATGGTTATTGTAGCAAATGTATCTGTGATTCGTAGATTAAGTGAGGAAAGTTCGCTAATGACAAATCCACTTACTTTTTAGGGAGAGACATCAAAGGAAGCAGATCATTGTAATAATTGCTCTGATGTGATTTATTCAGTTTATAGCAAAACGTTTGATATTGAGCCACAAGAGACTAGTAATTAAAATTTATCAAGGAATTCATTTCACCTAATGAGAGGGATGCGAATCTGGTTACCTGATAGAAAACAGGAAGATGTGTTTAGAGGAGAATCTTCCACGAACCAGGTTGTTAGAAGATGAGTTCCACGATATTGAATTCATGTTGTTTACCATGATCATAAAAGATGAAGGTTCAAAATTTAAGAAGAGAATGTCTTTCTTTTTTGATGATGTGGAGTTGGAGTTGTTCGCATGTCATAAGTTGTTACAGGATGAGCTTAGGGCATTAGAAAAGTGATCGTGGGAAACGGCATAAACATCATGTGAAGAAATGCAAGTATATCCGGATCGGAAAGAAGATAATATATGGATATAGGTCTTTGTATTGATGAATAATAATAATAAACACAAAGATCAGAAAAAAAAAATCAGCTAACGCCTTTTTATTCCCGTATACGGGAGTAGGCGAGGCCATTTAGCCCTATCTAACTTTTTGGAGACTGAGTGGGCAGTTCAATCTCCACTGGTACCCAATCAGAGACAGATGGCCCAAGGCTATCACTAATTAAGCGGTACGCAGTGAATAGAGACGGCTCAAATGTGCCGCCATCTCGTGGTCCCTAACCCTAACGCAATATATTTAATGTCTGAAATAATGTGGGTTCTACGGTCGATTTTCTTGAGTTTACAGGACGAAAAACCCGAGTTTCCGGGAGGAAAAACCTGTTTGCCTGTGCCAGAGATCGACTAACTCGGGAACCGGTCGAAAAAAGGCTTAGAAAAATTTCCTCTAGTCGCCGACTAGACTCGAAACCAAGTCTTCCTTCGTGCGGCCAAGCGCGGTGGTGTGCAAACGCCACATCCGCTGAGCTACACAGGCTTTCTAAACACAAAGATTTGAGTATTTTAGTCAATGAGGAATTTAAGTTCACTAATCAAATTTGAAATGGAAATAGTAAAGCTGAGAAATTTGTCGGAGTAAATGAAATAAACTTCACCTGTAGAAGTAGAGAAGTAAATTATACCGTCATACAAGTTTATATTAAAGTCAATATTGGATTTAGACACTTGGCTTCACTTGTCCAGATTTAAACGATCTCAAGAAATGATCTCAGGATCAAAGAAATTGATTGGCTAATTATAATCTTGCGAATGTAAATAGCAGAGGTGAAGAGAAGATTTTATGAAATATACCAGATTGGTATCTGTGATTCGTGGTATATCAAACAAGGCTTTGCTGGAAATGGCTAAACCACGCTCTATTACACCCAATCTATTTCTTATCTCTCGAAAACGGGTTGAATCCCCCTGATTAGAGGCGATATAGGATATTTAATAGCGCTTGCTTGCTATTTCTCTGCTGCATCTATCTACGGTAAAGTTTTCTATGTTTGTAGAATTGTGTCTTAATGGGTCTGGTTTACCTGTTGTGAGGGGCGTAAACTCTAAGGTCAGGAAAGAAAAAAAAATATTACAATCGGATGAAACCGACTAACCTACCATTGACTGAAAAGACCTGCTAATGGCTGCTTACATGGAATTCAAAGCCAGATCTTTTCAATAAAATGGCTCATCTATCCAACTGAGCTACGGAGGCCCTGCGCTTTACGAGAGGGCATAATAAGAATTTAGTGAAAATGAGAGATAAAAATACCAAATTCATTTCTTACTGTTCGAATATAAAATATCGAATATAAATAGCCTCCGTGCTATGGTTACAGAACTGGATAATGCATGGAACATCAAGACAAAATTCGGTGTAACTGCAGAGAAAGTGACTTATAATTTAAGTAGAATGAATTGTATTGATTATCTAATTTGGAAAATAAAAAAAAAAATGAATAGCAGATATAAGATAAGTGAATATTCTGAATCTGCTCTATCCGCCAGTTGTGAAATCCCTGCTACATATTTAATCAAGTGGCATTTAATTAATTGATCTGCTTTTTTCGGTATTGCCATGCTTCAAGCTGTTACGGTTTTATTGGGGATTATTCCCGTTCTGTTATGTCTCTCTCAATCGGAAATAACTACATCTTTGAAGATATTTCGGTTTTAGTTTTATGCATAATTGGGTATAATATAAATTTTGGAATTACGTGCTGTTCATGCCACTGCCTTCCTACATGGATATAATAACTCTTCAAGCGTAATAATAGCAATAATTAGAATAAATAACGAGGAGCCAAACGCGGGTGCTATTTAAAAAGATATGAATGGTGCAAAATTCCTAGGAATCATAGGTAATAATGCACAAAACCGAAGGCAAAGGTAATGTCGGAACCTGAGTTGATTAGAAACCCACTAGAACGGGAATAAAATCACGTCTTAAGTCTGGTTTGCCTGTTGTGAGGGACGAAAAACTCTAGGGTCAGGAATAAAAAACATTATAATCGGATGAAACCGATTATAATTTTATAATATAGTTGGAATATGCAACCGACTAACAGACCTTCAACTGAACAGTTGAAGGTCTGTTAGACTGTCACATAGTGAGGTGCCAAGATTTTTCCTTCAGAAAATTCGGGAGGAAAAAAGTTCATTTCTTGTAAGAGAATACAAGCAATGAACACACAAAAATATATACGATCGGAAACAAAAACTAAATCAGTTTATCTAAAATTGTGTTGTTAAAACCAGTCCTGGAAGAAATGTTCCTCCACTTTTTATTATAACAAGAACCTGTTTTATTATATTCATCTTGATATTATTCTTACTCATCTCCGAACAGCAGGTTCCCAGTCGAAATTCCGCCTTGGTATGCGATTGCCATTAGATGGGAAATGAACGTCAATGCCAGGAGTAAGACCACCATCTCGCTTACAGGAGGAAGGCCTGAAGTGGCGAGAAAAAGTTCCGTATTTGGTTTCCACAGCAGTTTCCAGATTATGTAAGGATTTAATTGGAATGGAATGATTTCCTATCATCCATACGTATGGTAGGGGCAGCTATGCTACCATACTAGGGAAGTGACTATGAAGAAGGTGGTTTCCCGTTGCTTTCTTTGTCATACTGTGTCCTACGGCTGTATCCTTTGTGTTCACGGGGCCGGTTTGCCTGTTTGCGGGATGAAAAACCTCCGAATAAACTGGAAGAAACCCTACTGTCCACGCTCAAGACCGGCTGACTTGGCTATGGCTGAGGAAGATCCTTAAGCTCTTCACGTCACCCACGGGAATCGAACCTAGGACACTCCTTCCCCAGGCATATGGTTGACCGCGCGGACAAGGATTTAATTAAAATACAAAAATATATACAAAAGAAAATAGAAAAAAAATATAACCTTAGCCCTCCAAACGTTAGTGCACTACTATGTGGGCAGTAGGACTTCTTCAAATCGCGGATTTGAGGAAACCATGATATGATGTCCAATGAAAAGCTAGAGTAAAGAGACCAAAGAGGAAACAAAAAATCAGAAATATGTTGCATTTATGGGATATTTCGCAAAGTATATACATTTACAGTTGGAAGTAAGCGGTTATACTCAAAGGTTATATGAAGAAAAGTGGATTGATGTAAAATCAGGTGCAAGACAATGACGCACAAAATGTCCACTGTCAATGAATATTCTGTCAGTGGTTCCCAAACGTTTTCGGCCACCGCCGCCTCGACTTCATAAAGTCATAGTCAGTACCACCCTTCCTTACCTTACTCCAACCTCCATTCAGAAAAAGCGATTCACACAAGGAACGATAACATTTTTGAAACAAATCATTAATTTACAATTTACATATATTTTAAATCTAAAAAAAACCACTTAACTTTAATAGCAACTTTAGATTAAAATCTAATAAAACATTGTATTATAATGCTATTCAGTAGTAGCTACTGACTCGAATGTTCAGAAATTCCTTAATGTGGGGGATCGACTTCATGGAGTGATACCAGTTTTCCTCTGTCTGGTTTAAAGTCACTTAGCAGAAGTCTTAAATCTCCACGTTGAGTTATCCGGAGTCTATTTCTTTTCTCGAAAGTAGTTGCATGACCCCAATAAAATCAGGTTCCATTAAATATGATGTTGAAAATGCAACGAGGAGCTTCTTAACCACTCCCCACAGTGATGAATAGAGAGCAGAGATCTCTTTCTGCAACGAAAACTCTTCATAAGATTTCTTAAATTTTGGCTTCAGCTCAAAGTCATTTTTTAGCTCAATTAGTTCTTCTTGCATGGCTCCCACTACTATCAGAAAATGGATTTATTATCCAATCTGGAACTTCCAAAGAAGGCAGATCCTTAAATCGCTCAGTCATATCTTCAGGCAGCATATTGAAATAGTCACAGTACTTGCAGATCATCAGTTTGCACCCTATACTTTCCGTCCAACTCGTACAGGCTGGAAAATTGGTAGAGCTCATGACGTCTTAGGTTTGGCTTCAACAGATTTAACTTTGAAATAAATGTTGAGATATAAGATTTGGCCTTGTTTAGATTGATATTCACTTGCAGCTGCAAATTAATTTCATTAAATTTTGCAAATATATCTGATAAATAAGCAACATCAGGCCGAATAGCTTTGGGTTCATCACTGAGCAAAGCCTTTTTGTCTTCAAAAGAGCAGCAAACGATCAAAATGTTCATCATTTTATTCACAGGGCTCTCGAAAAAGTATGTCATTGAGAGCATGGGCTTTGATGTAGATCCTTATTCACTGTAGTAATGACAGTGTGTAGTGAGTTGTGCAAGCGATCGCTCAGGTTTCTTGGAACCAGATGTTGGCGATGAATGACACAGTGAATGGTAAATATATTTGGTTCTGCTTTTTTTAAGTACGCGACAAACCCACTGTAGCGACCTGTTATTGATGGTTCTCCATCACTTGCACAAGAAAGTATGTTAGTAAATGGGATTTCCTTATCTTTGAAGAACTGCTCAACAACACGAAATATTGACTCCCCTTTAGTGTATGTATCTAGTAACTTAGCAAATAACAACTCTTGAACCAAACTTTCTTCCTTTACAAAGCGCGCATAAGCTAAAAACAAAGATTCATTGCCTGGTACAGTTGACTCATACAGTTGTAATGCAAAGTCTGTTGTCCTTAATATTTCTTAATATTCCATAATGTTTCTTCAACATTAGCAGCCATTTCATCTACTCGCCTTTGCACAGAATTATTGCTGAGAGGAAACGTCTTAATTACGTTCTGTGGTCACTTATGTAAAACAGTACCCAAAACCTCACTAACAGCTGGCAGGATGAGCTCCTCACCAACCGTATGTGGTTTTCTAGACTTTGCAATCAATAATGAAATGTTGTATGATGCACGCAAACCATCGATGTTTTATTGGGAAGCATTGCAAAACATGCTTGAAACTGTTGATCGCTTTTGAAATTTGTCTCGGAGAGACTGAAAGAAAGTTAAATTTTTATTTACCTTGCCAGTATGGACCTTCTTCAAATGTTCAATTATTTTGGAAGGTTTCGTGGCCTCGTTAGAGAAGACCCTTTCAAATAATAGTCACATTGGCAGCTGCTGGTTTGTTTGTGTTGGCATGCATCCATATTTTAGGTATTATTATTATTATTATTATTATTATTATTATTATTATTATTATTATTATTACCGGCGACTCCAAGGAGGTCTTAGACTCATCGAAGGCGGCCCTAAACATCATGTCCATCACAACTATTCGACATTCACACAGTATCTCTCATACCTTGCCTTGAACTCATTCACTGTCATAGCACCTTGTTCCACTCATTCACCACTCTAAAAGTAAAAAACCCAGCTCTAACACTCTTACTAACCACACTCTTTCCCAGTTTCCATGGATGTCCCCTAGTCCTCCCACCACCAGTCCTGTTCTCAAAAATATCGTCTGAATTAATCCTACAGAAATTCTTCAGCAATTTGAACGTCTCAATTATATCTCCCCTTTTCCACCTGTCAACAAATTTCTGCAACCAACAATTCTTCAACCTGTTTTCATAAGGTTCATTCCATAGACCTGCTATCAGCTTGGTCACTCGCCTCTGGATCCTCTCAACCTCCTACCCATCAAGAAAAAGAAACCTCGGTGACTAGATCTGGGCACAGTAATCAAGATGAGGTCTTATCAAGACTCGATACAGAGAAACAATCACTTGGTTATCTCTGCTCGTCAAAGTATTCTTCAGCATCCAAGTGATTTGATGAGCTGATTTAGCCCATTTTGTGATGTTCCCCCTAAACTTCGACTCCCTATCCACTAACACTCCCAAGTCCCTGGCCTCATCAATCTCCTGGAGTACATTTCCACCATTGTGATATACTACTGCTAATCTGTTCACCTCAAAATGCATAACCTTATATTTTGTCACATTAAAATGACATCCATTCTCCTTAGTCCAGACCTCCAATCTATCCAAATCATCCTGCAAAATTTTGACATCTTCTGCATTCAATATTGCCCTACCCAACTTAGCAAACTTTAAAAAAAACGTTAATTTGTTCATTAGCGAACAAATGAACCGTTCTCTAAGATCCTTCCCTATAACGTTAATGGACAAATTAAACAGCAGTGGTCCAAGAACAGAACCGTGGCACACCATTAGTCCTAGGCCGACTTTTGGACTCTACTCCTGAGTAAAGTACTCTCTGGTATCTTTTCATCAACCACCTTTCTATCCATCTCACCAACCCGATATCCATTCCCATGTGTTGCAGTTTACGGATTAGGCTTCGATGTGGTATCCTGTCAATGGCCTTTGCCAGGTCCAGCAGTATCACTATAAACAATTACCCTTATCAAGTTATGTCACTGTGTTGTTAAACCTGAGCAAGTTACTGAGGCATGATCTACCCTTCACAAAACTATGCTGTCCCTCATACAGTATCTCATTTTCATCAATCCATTCCTTTATTTTTCCCTTGACTACTTTCTCCAAGACCTTGACAACGACTCCTGATATGCTGATTGATCGGTAATTTGTAACAGTAGTCTTGGATCCTACTTTATGAAGTGGAACTATTTCTCCTTTTTCCACCCCTTCGGGACTAAACCAGACCCGAGACTCAGATTAAACAATAAAGTCAAGGGCACAATTCTTTAGCTGCTTCATGTAAGACCCGTGCTGATATAATCCAATTCCACAGATGTATTCACATTAAGGTTCTGTAACAGACTATTTACCTCCACTTTATTCACCACAATTCCTATATAAACTAATGGTTCCTTCATTCCTTCAACGTCACCACCGGGTAGATATACTCTTGCAAAGAGCTCACTCAGTAATTCCACTATATCGACTGATTCAGTGACCTCCCTACCATCGGTGTTCCTTAAAATCTTTCTGCCGTGTAGTTTTTCTTTTACTAGCAGCATATTGAAAGAACTGTTTGGGATTCTCATTAGCTATTGGCTAATTTCCTTTCATAATCCGTTTTTGCTTTTCTCACCACACTCGTTACCCTTCTGGCCTGCGATTTATACCGTTCATGTGCCTTCAGGTCACCTTTCTCCTTAAATTCCTTCCACAGTCGTTTCTTTTTTTGTAACTCAAGTTTAATGCTGTTATTCATTTATTTAACCCTATTTGATTTACTATTCGGACTCTAGGTATACTGTAAGCCATAATCTCCTGCAAATGCTCATTGACCCCCATGCCCTATCAATATTCGGCCCTTGCAGATTTACATGCCATGGCAATGAACCAAGCAATCTCCTAAGCTTGTCATACTTGCAAGCACAGTAATTCCATATGCACCCTGTCTTAATCGAAAATTTCACACATTTAGCCACCTCCTAGGTAAAGACCCTATGATCACACTCGCCAATGGGTGACAACATGGTCATATTCATTATCAAATTCTCAGATGCTATTACTAGGTCAAGCACTCTCGAACCCCTAGTATTTTCCATTACATGCTGTCTCAGAGAGATTTCCCTCAGTAACTGAATAAAATCCAATTCTTTCCTCATATGTGTCATGTCCTTCTTCCAATCAATGTTACCATAGTTGAAATCCCCCATAATAATTACCCTCCTTCCATTCATTTCATTAATATGCCTATACATACTATTACCACCATCTCTTCCATCACCTGGTTTACAGCAGCACCCAACTATACATTTTGTTCCATTAGTCTCAATCTCACACCAAATAGCCTCAAATGAGCTCTTTTCACTATCCTGCAATACAATTTCTATTCTCCTTGGTTGCAGTTCATCAACTATCATTAATAACACTCCTCCTTCCATTTTATTCTCTGTCCGTCCTGAAAACACTATACTCTACACATTCTATCCCACTAACTATATCATCTTCTGTCAGCCATGTTTCACAAATGTCAATAACCTGTGGCCAGGAAGAGTCAACCAAGGCCAAAAATTCTTCCTTCTTATTCCTAATACTCATGGCATTAGTATACATGAAATGCAGGGTTCATTTGGCCCACCCCTATCTTGATGCGTTATACTAACGCATCAAGATAGGGAATTTGTCCTTCGTACTGGCTCGGGCAAATTATAAACATTCTTACACTCAACTGCCTCACTGATGTCTGCATATCCACTTTCTCCCTTCCTTAATAGTTCTAGTTTCCCTGATTTTGCACATGCACTCTCACTTCACTCAGCAACCAGTCATTGCACACCAAATCCATTCAAATGTAAGTCATCCATCTTGTAAAAATCCTTTTGCCCATCAAACTCACTCCACAAACTCCACACCACACTGACTGCATAACCTGTGCATAAAGTCATTTGCGATTATCTACTTCTGTCATACCATGGCAACAGACTCACTATCCTAACTCTGTCACTCTTTTCTTTCGCTACCTTTAATAATTCCTTCATGTCCTCTCTCATATCAAATTTATCTCCTTTCAAATCATTCTTTCTCGCTACAACTATCATGTCTTTCACCCTGTGCTTTTGCAATCTAATTCTCTGATTTAAATCCTTAATTTTTGCACCCGGTAAGTACGAATTAGTCGAAGTCTCATGTATCACACCTTTTACTAACGCGTCACCGTACAACACTCTTTCCTTTATTTCTGAAACACTTCCAATCATACGCTTATTATTTCTTTCGTACACTCGCTTATTTCCATTTGGCGAGGCGCTCTGGAAAGAGTTTAGCAGTATCTTCAACTGCCACTTCGCCCTGTGCTCTGCATAACCGTGCGATCTCACCCATTACAGCTAATTTCTCATTTTTTCATCATTCAAATTTCATCATTCAAACAGAGGACTCCCAGTCCTCTTGACCCCACAACAGTCTTTGCTTACACCATCGCACTCTCGCCACCTTTTGCTTGGAAGTTGAGTGGCTTTCTCTTAGGCACACGTAAATGAAAACCCAATTTCTGAATTTGTCTCAGCAGCGTAGATTTAGTCACATTCGCACCTCGTTCTTTCCATCTGCTGTGAAATTGCATTACACATCGAAAGCGGTTTTTCCTCGACATTGTTCAATCTTCTCTAATCTCTTGATGTAGTTATTACCTTTCGATGGCTGCAACAGCAGTCGAAAGGTAATAACTAACGGTTTGAAATTTCGTTATTGTTTTTAGTAATAACTAAAGGCAATAACTAACGGTTTGAAATTTCATTATTGTTTTTAGTAATAACTAAAGGCAATAAAGAAAGGTTTGAAAACTACGGTGATTAGAATACTCTCTCAAAACTAGTCACGCTTGCTTGACAACATTTCATTTCCTTAGCTTAAAACTGGAGTTTGGCCTTTCCGTGGAGACTGAAACTTCTTTGCTTCTAATATGTCACTCGTTCGACCCATGTTTTGCGAATGATTAACTGAAATCCACACGGAAACGATTCGTCAAACACGAGTCAGTCCTGCAACTACTGAAATATGTGCTATTCTCACGCTCTCCTCAAACCATTCGAAGAAATTTGGAATATTGTAATACTTTGAATCACAATAAAAAAAAAATATTCTAATTTTTTGAATGTTTTCAAATAAGTTTGCTATAATTAAAATTATATTTTTATGTGATTAAAACTAATTCATCTCATGTCGTCTTCCTTTTTTATTTATTTACTTATTTTTAAATATTCTAATTCATATTTTCTAATTATTCTTTGCAATAAATTAGAATTGCAAATAATTCAACACATTTTCTTTGATTATTCTAATTTTTTTGATTCGAAGGTGTCGAATCTACGGGTGGCTTTTAAGTACTGACTGTTATGTCAGTAACAGTCACTACTTAACGTAATGGAGTGAATGCAGGCCAGTATGTGTCATGCTGATATAGATATTTGGAAAGCACTGAAGTAGTGTTTAACATCCCTGTGCAGTGCAGCTAGAGTTTTAGCTTTAGTAGTTTGTGTTTTGTCTTTGTGGCCAGTATGACAGTCTTCTTCACTTCCAGACCTAAATAGACCGTTGAGTCACTCATGGCAGTAAGATGATATTCTTCGTTAGCCTCCTCCAATCATTTCGGTCTCTTGTTCTCGATGTCAGTTGAGAAAGGGAGATAATTGTCCATTTTTTAATGTTTTCAGTCCATTTTAAGATCGATCCGACCCTAATCCTTACTCCTGGAACGATTCCTCAAGTGCTTAATTGGGAATGCCATCAGTCCTCTCCACATATCCGAAACATTTCTTCTGACGATTGTCAGAATATTTCCCCCCCCCCTTTTTTTGGACTGTTGAATCAATCAGTTTTCGGACATTTTCGTTGGTTTCGTGAGCTGTATGGGGAATTCTCAAACATCTTCTGTAAGTTTTCATTTCAAAAGACAGGAGTCTCCTCTCATCTTCCTCATAAAGTCCAGGCCTCACAACCAAACAAGAGGATAGAATTGACCAAAAGTGTCAATTAGTCTTAGTCTGGTTGCTATTGCTCTGTTATCTCTCCACAGTGGTTTTAACTTCTGTAGGGCCCAGTTGCCTTGTCAATTCGGAATTTAATGGCGGTTTCGAGCGATCATCTCGACTCTGTGCTTCCTACATAAGTGAACTTGATTGAATTCTCAATTTGTATCTTTTAGGGTTCAATGTCTGATTTTGAGGTTATCATTGTTTTTTTTTTTTGCAGGTTTATGTTTATTCCTTATTTTTTTAATGTTCCGAATACTCGGTTGGTTATCTCTTGTAATTCTTCACTTTCTGCCAGAAGATCGACATCGTCTGCAAAACGTAAGTTGTTTATTCTTAGTCCGCTAACTACTATTCCATTGTCATATTCATGAAGAGCTTCACGTATAATATATTCCATTAAACAATTAAAAGAAGAGGGTACAAGATGCATCCGTCTTATCCCCATTCTGCATGCACGGTTCACTGCTGAAATTTTTAATTTCAATTCTCATCTCAGATAAAGAGTTTTATTAATCTTAATGATTTCATTGTCTATACCATATAATGTAATGTTCTAAATTTTCCATAATGCCTCGTGCCATATTGAGTCACAAGCTTTCTGAATGTCTTAAAAGCAGTGACAGATTATTTTGTTATATTCAATGTATTTTTCACCTACTATGTGTAAGGTAAAAATATGGTCGATTGTACTTCTGGACATTCGGAAACCTGCTTTTTCTGATACACTGCTTTCTTTTCGATTCTTGATACTAATATTTTTAGGTTTTTGCTTGCATATCTAATAAGTTTTATTGTTCTATATTGCTACATTTGTTGCTGTTTCCCTTTTTAGGAACAATTCCATATATCCTGAAATAAAGTTAGCAAGGTGTCTATGATGATGTCACCAACCTACAATGGAACTGATACGCGAAGGCGTATCAGTTCCATTGTAACACCATCAACTCCCGGTGATTTTTGTTTTTGAGATGCTAACTGCTGCAATGACTTCTTTTAATATCATGTAATCTCCTTCCTCCGAACCTTCTTGAAAAATTCCGTCCAAAATATCATCAGTCAGTTGGGGGGGTTCTTTCGAAAAAGCTTGGTTGGGTAACATTTCCATTTATCAACTATTTTCTGGTTATCGATGATAAGAGTTCCATCTTCTATACTCCAATAAATTGCAGTAAAAGATTTGGTTAATTTATTGATAATTTGAAAAGCACTTTTAGGATTTTTATTTAGGACTTCTATGTTTTTGCATTCATCTAGTACTGTAGGTTTCTAGCATGTTTGACTTCTTTTTTTAATAATCTTGGTACTAATTTTATAATGCTCTTTATTGTCACCACTCTTAATATCAGATTTGAAATTTCTTCAAGTCACAGATGGCCAAAATATTTTTGTTTATCCATTGTTTGACTTTTTTGTATCCAAGAATTTGTTCAGCTGTTTCAGTTATCTTTTTTGAAAAGTATTTGGTTTTGATTCGATATTATTGTATTTTTCGAAGCTTGTGTCAAAAATGTTTTAATTTGTATTGAAATAATGCATTTATTAGAGGGTCTTTTAATTTTTCTATATTATATTATAACTTTTACGAGTTGATTTGGTAGGTAATATTTCCCTCATTTTCATATTTGTGATGACCATATTGTGGTCATTGCCAATGTCAGCTCCAGGAAATGATCTGATTCTTGTGAGTTTGAGTTTTTAAATTTTGTGATTAAAAGGACTAAATCGATTTGGTTGTGTTTTACCATCAGGGGAAGTCCATGTCCATCTTCTGGAAGGTAAATGGGAAAACAGTATTAATAATGGTGAGTTCATTCGATAGGCAAAATTGATCAATTGAAAACCTATTCCTTTCTCTCCCCATAACCATAAGGTCTGACAAATGGGAGATCTTTACTGATGTCTATTCCAATCGCCCTGTGCAATCAAAAGGTGTTTTCAATTCGGTCTGGTGATTGTTGCATTGACTATAAAATTCCTCTACTTTGGAATCCTCGTGGCCTGTAGTTGGGGCATAGACATGTATGATGGTGACATTGAGAGGTTTCCTCTTAGGCAGAATAACGCAATTCTGCTATTGATAGGATTCAATTCCATGACAGAATTTCGTGATGTTTTCTGTATCAAAACCCAACACCTTTTCATCTGCAATCACATCCAAAGTAAAAAAGTGGAATCTTTCATCTGTTGTTAGCTCTGTTTTGGGCCATCGAATTTCACAAAGTCTCATAACAGTCTATGCACAACTTTTTATTTTGTGCTGTAATTTGAGTTGACCTAATTGTAGTGCATTCCTAATATTCCAGGTTCTGGTCTTTAAATGGTTGCAGAGTCTGGATCTGGATCCAGTTTTTTCATTATTTTTGTCAGTGATAGTGGTAGCACCAAATCCTGGAGACACTACCAAATAGCAATGCAGACATTGGATAAATCCTTCACCATGAATGTCTAATGGGCAGTAAATTAAGGCAGAAGGATCCCATCCCCTCTTCTGTCTTCACCTACTAGCATTTAGCTGTGCATAGTGGGATGACCTTCACGCCTTGGATATCCCTACCAGGAATAATAATAATCCCGACGTGCGCCCATCCCACCCAGTGCATTTTCATTTTGTTTCCATAACACCAGCTCTATTATTTTATAATGCAGTGATTATTGTGTTAATAAATAAAATAATGCCTGAAATTTGAGTAATTGACTCTAAAACACTTGGCAATTACAGACGACTGTAAATATTTCCAAATTAGAAAACAATGTGAACCTTTTCAAACTTTCTTGAATCTCATCAGATACCTTTTCCTAATATAAGTTTTTAATAATGGCCAACACTCGTTCAACGGTGTACTGCACTTCTAGAAATAAGTTGCATCATGTACAAAATAATATGGGTATGGTGTCATCTCAAATGAAACTAAACAATAGGGGAGGGGGGATTTGTATACCAATAGAGCACCATGAGCAAAATTAATGAGAAACAAAATTTGAATTTAAAGTGAATATAAATGGGATTAAAAATTAGGTAAATCGCTGTCATAATTATAAGAGAATACTCTGTTAGGTTCATGTAGGTGAAGTTTCCTCATGGATGTTGTCAGTTAAATTTTGATGAACAAAAAGTCGAGGAGAGAAGTATGACTTATTTTGAAGTAGAGAAACGAATGTGTGCGTGATGACTTTATCTAATTTGCTTTTTTGGAATTGAAATTCAGTTATATCCCTGGAGTCACATCCGAAAACTATTTATAATTAAAAAAAAGCATATATATTAAAATTAGTATTTGTTAAAAGCAATTTTGTTATTAAAATATTCTCACAACTTTATAAAAAGAACTGCATTTTATTAAATTTCAGAAATTGAACCACCTCAGCAGAAATTGCTTAGCAATTGCAATTTGTAATTTACATTTCAAACGTAATAAATTGTCTGCAAAGCAGATGAATACAATTCTCATTTCACACTAAATTAAAAAAAAGTGGAACGTATGAAATGGTAGTGAAAATTTAAAAAAATATGGAAAACAATAAAACTATTAACTGAAATTTTATTCAGTCATTGAAAATAGCCCTTTGATATTTATGATGAAATGATGAAAAAGTCTGAAAGGCATACATTGAAGTTGCGCATTGTCGTATACTAGCTACTGCTGTTTCCCAGCTGTCATTACTTTTTTGTTCTATCCTACTCTGATGGTTTTGAAACATGAACTTCAAAAGACGAGGGCAGAATGAATACACATCAAAAAGTTTTGGCAGGAACTTGTCATGGTTGCTAGATATTAGCATGTACAAAATTCAGCCGGGAGTTCTCAGAGAAAAAAAATCAAAATAATCTGAAATATTTTTCATTTTCCTAGTGCCTTGTGCGAAAACTAAGCTCCTTGAAACACTTTTTTGAAAGAGCTTGTTCTCTTTTCATCGTCAGGTGCGAAGCCATCTAATTTAAATATGCGAGGAACCGAATACGATCAAAAAAAGAAGGAAATTGCAGGCAGTTGGTTAAAAAAACAGTGTATCCATTCCTTCAAGAGAATTTAATTTTTAAGTTAGCAGTAAAAATTAAGAAAAAAAAATATTGAGCTTTTCAAGTGATTTCGGAAAATCCCTGCTTGGGGGTCAGCAGGTTACCAATACCGCAACTTTCTTCAACGCAGGGTACTATACAAATTGAACTTTTGTAGACATTGTATTCTACAAGAGTTCAATTTTTGTGTGATATTAAAACCCATTCGTACGCAATGTTTTTATAAATTTCGGATGAATTTTCCTTCAGTCCACATGAATTGATATTTTTAAAATACAAGTATCACTTGGAAAAGCAGTGCTACTCACTTGGATTAAATATTTTCGAAGAAAAATAAACCTATTCATAACAAATACTTCAAGCTGCGCTTAAAAGGGCGACTTAGGGAAATGCAATAATATAATTGTACATAATAAGGCAACATGTTCACCCACCACTCATTAGCTGTGTTGAATTCTTCAGTGCATCACTAGAGGTTCCATTCTCGAAAATGTTTTCACGCACGTTGTACAAGTGAAAGGGTTCTCATCAGTATGTATTCTTAGATGTCTTTTCAAACTCTAATTGTCAGAAAATCTCTTGTAAATTTCACATGAAAAAAGTTTCACTCTGGTGTGAAAACTTTCGTGTCATTTCAGATGAGATGAGTCGAGAAATTTTTTGTGTCATTTTGCAGGTGGAGTAATCTCTGCTGTGCCTTTTCATGATTTTTAAGATAGATTTATTCATTTATAAACCTATAAATCTGCAATTTTCATACAGTTCGAGTCTGAAAAGACATCTAAGAGTGCATACTGGTGAAAAAACTTTTCTTTAGTCAGATGGTAGCGTTTTTGGTGCTTTTTAAGGGACTGTATAGCCGAAAACTAGAGCTACACCTGGTACAAGTGAAAGGTTTCTCAACAGTATGCAGTCTCAGATGACTTTTCAAACTTGAACTGACAGAAACTTCTTATTGCAAATTTTGCATAGAAAAGGTTTCTCACCAGCATGCCCTTCATATGACTTTTCAGACTCGAACCGTCTGAAAACATCTTGTTGCAAATTTCACAAAGTTTTCTCACCAGTATGCACTCTTAGATGTCTTTTCAGACTCGAACGGTATGAAACTTTTGTTGCAAATTTCTCATAGAAAAGGTTTATCTCCAGCATGCACTCTTAGATGATTTTTCAGACTGCAACTCTGAAAATTCTTGTTGCAAATTTCGCAAAGAAAAGGATTCTCACCAGTATGCATTCTGAGATGACTTTTCAGACTCGAACTGCATGCAAACTTTTTGTTTCAAATTTCGCACAGAAAAGGGTTCTCACCAGTATGCTCTCTTAGATGTCTTTTCAGATCAGAACTCTTTGAAAACTTCTTGTTGCAAATTTCGCATAGAAAAGGTTTCACAACAGTGTGTACTCTTAGATGACTTTTCAGACCCGAACTGTATGGAAACCTATTGTTGCAAATTTTACATTGAAAAGGTTTCTCTCCAGTATGCATTCTTAGATGTCTTTTCAGACTCGAGCTGTCGGAAAATTTCTTGTTGCAAATTTCGCATGGAAAAGGTTTCTCACCAGTATGCAATCTTAGATGACCTTTCAGATCCCAATTCTTTGTAAACTTCTTGTTGCAAATTTCGCATAAAAAAGGTTTCTCACCAGTATGCACTCTTAGATGACTTTTCAGACTCGAACTGTCTGAAAAATTCCTGTTGCATATTTCGCACAGAAAAGGTTTCTCACCAGTATGCAGTCTTAGATGTCTTTTCAGATCACAACTGTTTGAAAACTTCTTGTTGCAAATTTCGCATAGAAAAGGTTTCTCACCAGTATGCACTCTTAGATGACTTTTCAGATTACAACTGTTTGAAAACGTCTTGTTGCAAACTTCACATAGAAAAGGTTTCTCACCAGTATGCACTTTTAGATGATTTTTTAGACACGAACTGTATGAAAACGTTTTCTTGCAAATTTCACAGAGAAAAGGTTTCTCACCAGTATGCCACCTTAGATGATTTTTCAGACTCCAACTAAAAGAAAATGTTTTGTTGCAAATTTCGCATAGAAAAGGCTTCTCACCAGTATGCACACTTAGATGCCTTTTCAGACTGTATCTGACTGAAAATTTCTTGTTGCAAATTTCACATGGAAAAGGTTTCTCACTAGTATGCACCCTTAGATGTCTTTTCAAATGACAACTGTTTGAAAAGCTCCGGTTGCAAATTTCGCATAGAAAATGTTTCTCACCAGTATGCACTCTTAAATGACTTTTTAGTCTCGAACTGCCAGAAAATTTCTTGTTGCAAATTTCGCATGGAAAAGTTTTCTCACCAGTATGCACTCTTGTATGACTTTTCAGACTCGAACTAACTGAAAACATCTTGTTTCAAATTTCAAAGAAAACGTTTCTCACCAGTATGCAATCTTAGATGACTTTTCAGACTCGAACTGCCTGAAAACTTCTTGCAAATTTTGCAGCGAAAAGGTTTCTCACCAGTATGAACCTCTCAGATGTTTTTCAGATCCCAGCTCTTTGAAAACTTGTAAATTTCGCATAGAAAATGTTTTAATTAGTATGCACTCTTAGTTAATTTTTCACTCATGTTGCAAATTTGACATGAAAGCTGTTTCTCTCTGATGTGAACTCTTTCGAGACTTCTTAGCTGAGACGAGTCGTAAAATTTCTTATAACCGATTTCGGTTTTAAACGAATAATCATCTTTAGTTTGCTGCTTAATGTGGTTTTTGATTGAGAATATTGTTTGCACATAATTAGCAAGAAAAAAACTTTTCTTCAGCGAGTGCATGAAGATGTTGGTGCCTTAAGGTACCATATAAATGAAAACGTAGAGGTATGCATAATTAAAAGGTTTTTCTTCAGTGTGAGGTCTGATATCGATTTTAGTTTTGTCTATAACCATATGATTTGCTCCAACTCAAACGGTTTCTTTCCCCTGAACCCTTCTGATGTGAAACAAAAGCTTTACTTTATCATAAAAGGGGCTGTCTCATATTTCACAGGTGAAACCGTTTCTCCTGTAAGGATACAAAAACTATTTGGAGTTTTAGTTTCTGAGACACAGCAAATGTCTTGTGGAATATTTGGGATTAAAGAGGCCTCACATTCCTGTGAATTACGGAATGTGTTTAAAGAAATACCGTTCAGGAAAATAACTTGCCACTTCCTTCACATTAAACACGCATTTCTCCACTAGGAACTTTGATCATTGATTTGTGGTCAGTTGTTTTTGTGTTCTCTGTACCTGGTAATTTATTCAGGAAAAGCTTGTAGTGTTCACAATTTCTCAAATGCACCTCAAAAGAACTAAAATAGGACACTTTTTTTTACATTCGGAAAAATGAAAACGTTTCCCAGTATTAGCCAATTTTATGTCTTTGAAAACAGGACTGTAAGCGATATGCTTTCTTGCATTTTTCGGACTTGAACGGTGTTCTGATGCGTGAAGCACAAGTTGTGTACCTTCAAATAATATCAGCTGGAAAACCATCTGTCGCATTTCACATGTCAACAGATTTTCATTGCAGTTCACTCTAGCCTTATGCTTCTTGAGGTGTGTAAATGAGGAAAAGGTCTTGCTGTAATTTTCACATGAAAATAGCTTCTCGACTGTGTGCGTTTTCAGATGCTCCCGAAGATTTGCTGAATCAAAGAAATTCTTCTGACATGTTGTACAGAAGAAATATTGTCCCTTCTTCCACGTACATTTTCTGGTGCTCTTTTATGCTGTTATGAGGATGAAAGTTTTCCCCACATTTTTAGCATGACTGCTTACCTCTGGAGTCTATTATTGTTCGATTGCTGTGATTAGTCTCGTACGTTTTAAGTTGATTTGATCGCTTAAAGAATTTGTGGTATACTTTGACATACATAATTTTTTTTATTCCACTGATTATCGTGCGTTTTCTGATGTCGGCTCATACTACTCTGATATACAAACTGCATCTTGGATGATGCACAAACGAAATTCTTTTCCCGATTTTCTTCTCAGTTGATATTTCAATACGAAATGCGAGTGAGCCGTTGTTGCAGTAGGAGATTTACTAATTGTTTTTTGAATTTGGAACGTCAATTCCATTCTCATTTCATGCTTTTCCGTTACGCCACTAGAAGAGCAATCTCTTTGGAATAATTTGATTTTTATTTCGCAAATCCAGCATGAAATGTTTACTACAACTTAATAGTTTTCATACAATGCGGCTTATCAGCTTGGTTTTAATGCATCAGTAGACAAAATGCCTCAT
Source organism: Typopeltis vanoorti (assembly GCF_054136105.1). Taxonomy (NCBI): domain Eukaryota; kingdom Metazoa; phylum Arthropoda; class Arachnida; order Uropygi; family Thelyphonidae; genus Typopeltis; species Typopeltis vanoorti. Next base: position 83,608,577 of record NC_143572.1, on the reverse strand, counting down.
GGCAGTAACCTCTTCACAATCTGCAAAGAGAAATTATGTAATTAATGCTAAATTAAAACTCCATTTTGTAAATAAAATATTCCCAACATATTAACTAATATTTAATCGCAATAAATGTATGAATTTTAATCTAGAAATTTAATATTTGTAATGAATAGTTGAAACAAAATAACGGTAAAACTTTCGATGGAAAATAACAGAGTATTATCGCTCCTAAAATGATCGTGTTAAAAAACGTGATTTCGTTTGCCAAACGCATCATCACAAAATAATAAGCAAAGCAGAGAGCCATGGGGCCGCATTATATTCTGAAGTTGAACATATCCTCAGGAATAACTCTGAGGATGAAGTTAGATATGAACGTATTTCTTGCACACATGGAAACTGTGAAATAATGGTCAAAGTTTAAAAATGGCTTTTTAATCCGGAAGTGAACTTCTTATATCATTTTATTCAATTGGTTGTGTCAATTATTATTAGACGAATAATTGTGATTTACAGCTGTAGGTAGCATAAACAGCCATACTTCTGTTGATATTATTCTCTGTTCTTATTTCTTTGGATTTCCTTCTCTATCATTCTAAGCGATAATCCCTGTGAAAATGCAGATTTCTCTTCCAGTCCAACTATTTCTGGCTTTCCTCTTCCGACTAATGTAAACACCTCCTCTAAGAAGTTGTATTTCGACTGTCCTCTTCTTCTTTCCTCGGGTTTCTCTCCTTCCAACACGTCTATAATCCATTCATTGTCTCCTTCATGTGTGTCACAAGATGACTCTTCAATACTCGAATGTTTTAATTATTGCAAAATTTATTCGTTAGTTTTCTTTTCTCCTTGTCTTTACTAATCTTATTTGTATTAAATGATTTTTTTCTTTAATACTTATCTTGCCATAGTAATTCTTCTTTGTATTTTCAGCGTACATCTTCGGTCATCTTGGTCAATTCCTCCAAGATATCAGTGATTTTACTTGGTCATTATTTTTACCTGTAATCACAATTATTTTATATTCCTTTGTATTTATTTATTTTTGACACTGTTACCATTCTTTTAGTTTTTGTATTATTCTGTAGAGTTAATGATCAGATGAAAACTCATCCACAGCTACAACATTCCTAGAAATCGAATATTTACTAACCCTAATTTATCAGGCGGGAATCTGCGAAGAAGAAATCCTGCATATGCAACACAACAATTCTTACAATTTCAGCAGGTATTTCATCTGTTGCACATCAGTGTTCCAGATAGGAAATTCATTGATCTCTCCTTAAATTCCTTCGTGCGGTTCTTTAGCACATGATTTCTTGTTCGGCAAGTTCACTATTCATGTTTTCTTCATGGTATAAATCTTCAAGATATTCCTTCCTTCTTTCTTTCTTTCTACTAACTCTCCGTTACCAATAACTTTCCTTTTTTTTTTTTTTTTTAAATCTCGTCCTTTGCTTTTTTGTTTCGGGACGGTCTGCAGGAATGAGCAGCAATTATTCGATATTCCTTATCAGCACTTTTTCACATTTTAGTTCATATTTAACTTCTTTATGTTACTTTATGCAATTCTCCGTTGTTGTTTTCTTGAAGCTTTCTTTAATTTTGCTTCGTAGTCTTCGATAGAGCTCCTTGCTTTTCACAATTTTCTTGTACTTGCCCTTTTCTTGTTCTTCTGTTAACTGAAGTAACTTATTTGTAGTAAGAAAATAGATTCGCAGTGGTAATTTTGTAAATCTTAACACTTTTTGTGCTGATCATTTATTTATTTCTATAGGTTTTGAATAACCTGCAAGACAAAACTAAATGTAATTTATTACTTCATTATAATTCCTCAATATGTCAAAAACTTCGTTCAGGGAGAAGACAGAAAAACTGATAAAAACATTTAAATTCTCAATACAAGAATTATTCATACATCATGCGTATAATATCTCATGTGTGGGTGGCATCTCTCCAGTAGAAGAAAACACTATTAGAGTTCAGAGGCGTAGGAATTGATATATAATAATTAAGAAATATTAATAAATTCATTTAGAAATAATTACATAAAACATCAAAAATTACAGCCAATTAACAGAAATCACTTCTCGCAATTTAGAAACAGGCATACAGTCTTTCCAATTAAGATTAGGACGGCGGCATAGAGCTTCACTTGATTAAAAAATAGCCAATCAATGATGGTCTTCGATTCTAATATTATAAAAACGGCCAATCTCTCCATAGCAGCAAATATGACAAGAACAGGGTGTTTCTTAAACACCAGGCAAAGATAAAGGTGATAATATATCTTTGATAAGTTGTACAAAAAATACAACTTCCTGGCTAGTTTGAAGGTGGTGCACAAATTATATCTGTGAAAGTTCCTTGCTGTTTGTTCAGATGTTCCTTTAAGGAAGGCAATGAGGATCCTTTTAACATCAGATTGTAATCTGGAAAGGGGATGATAACTATGAAATAATTTCTCTTTGAAGGGCTCGCTGTATATATTAAGTAATAGTGGATAGATGCTATCGACCCAAGTGATATTATACACATGCTGAATGACTCATACTTGTAGTCAGAATTTAAATGTTTACAGCTTTTCTGTCTTCTCCATGAATGAAAAAAAAAAAATAAGAAGGTACATAGAAATATTTAACACGTAATGTCTCTATTAAACAATTTGCAAGTTATTTTTATTTATTTCCTTGTTGACGTCGTCTTGTCCACTGTTATTTGCATGCAATCTTTTTTAAATTCATTTTTTATATGTGGGTTGCAGTATTTCGATATTCTATTTTATTCTCTGCTTATTCAATGTATTTTCTTTACATTTTACAATAACGAATGTTTAGTCACTCTCTATTTCATCTCCTGGGTGACTATAATATGATGCGAGTTGGTTTTTGTAGCAATTCTTGGCTAGTATGTAATTAATCTGTTTTCGTGGAACATCTCTTGGCGATTTTCATGTATAGCATCTTCATTTCGGTATTTCAAAAAGCGTATTGCTAACTCTAAGGTCATATTGTTTATAGAAATTTAGAAGTCGTTCCCCTCTTGCATTCTTCCAAATCCTTCTTTTATTTCACATTCAGTGTCCTCTCCAAACACTGCATTAAACCCATAACAACCAACAATTGCAGTGTACTGATTTATAAATAAGCATGTAGCTTCTTTATACCTTACTTACAATCTGTGAAATGGTCAAGTAGTCTGAGATTCGAAGTTCTAATACGAATCAACGCATGAATCATCGCACTATGACCGAAAAGTATATCTATAAAAAAAGTTTCGTTAAACCTTTATATGTTAAGGGAAATGAAATGCTTTTGAGCGAATCGTAGTTGATGCTTACTGGAATAAAATACAAATTTTTCTGCAAAACAGGTTTTCGAGAGTCACGCGGGATTCGAATACCTGTTGATAAGGGTTATTAACGTTTACAATCTAAAAAATTTTATCTTTAAAGCTAATCTGTGTCCATTATCAGTGGGCTACATATGGTGTTGCAATTATATACCCCTTCTCCCCATGCTGTTTATCATGTTGCTCCTACCTACGAAAAGCTGGAAAGACCACAATTTGAATCGGAACCAGAAATAAATGCTTGTATACAAATAAAAAGTGTTCTAACGCTTCAACAGAACCAGAGACATGAGGTCTAGACACCATGAAGATGGTCCATTTGGAATTACACGTGGATGAGGGTCTTTGGGAATGTTGCTCAATGGGAGGAAGAATCACAACTCGATTGTGGTTTGAAATGCCGACAGGACAAGCAACATTAACAGTACAGTAAGAAGGTTTACTAGTGAAGAAGAGGACTGCCTGCTATTCGGAACCACAGCAAGCATTGTAGAGCTATGGGAAAAATATTTGCATTCAATGTGCAAGACCGCCCGAAGCGGCAAAAAGTTTGATTCCAGTCACCGAGCAGAATTGAACAGTTGACAGCAGGTAGCGGACACATATGAAATGCTCTGCATGACATAGCTGTATTAGCTGTGATTGAACAGATTTAAGGCCGATGTTCTTTAAGATGAATGATGTTCTCTCTTTACGGAATTAAGATTAAACACAATAATAATAATAATAAGTGGGGAAATGTCAAAAGAACAAAGGACGATAGACAAAAGATATATAAAGCACGATGGAATTTAACTGGTCTGCAAACTTTTACCATCTATAGATATTGCGGGATTCAACAACTTAAATTATAAAGATAATAAGGAAGTGCATAATTTCGAACGAATCAAGGATTTCTGTTAGTTAAGACTTTTCATGAAATATTATTTCTGTGAAATATTAGTCAAGTCTTTCACAAAATCAACTTCCGAAAAGTATTGTACCAGAAGATACCTCGAACAGATGAGATTGAATATTTAGAATGTCAAATGATTGGTAATGGTCGTATTTAGGCACAATACTTTTATTATCAACTGTTTTATTATTTATTCGTATTAAGTACGAAAAAAAAAGCAAGTTTTTTTATTGTGAAAGACGAACAGGCACGCATTTTACTTGAGAATTATGTTTTTCTTCTGATATGAACTATTATAATATTTTGTCTTTGCATATAAAGAAGGTATATCCAAACCAGAATATGATTATCAAAGTTTAGAATATTCTAATGATTAATGCCGTATACTCTAGTTAGCTGTATAATATTATAATAGATTACTGTATAATACAGCAATATAATATGATTTTTACTTGTAGATAATAAAATATAATTGGGAATTCGAAAGTTGTATGCTTATCGCATATTTCAGAGTATGCGAAAAATGTCACCATTTCAATAGTTATATAATCATTGCAGAAATCCATGAATTCCAATTATTAACGTAATAGTGAATTTCAAATACTAGTGGATTAAGAGAAACGTTCAGCGAATTAAGCTATCCTATAGCAACTCATAAAGAGAAAATTATACAGTACAGTACTAGTTTTCACCCGTTTCTGACAGTGGTAATTTGATAAACCCTCAGACTTTACTCATTTCTTCGAAGTCCGGCGATTTTTCCATCTCCTTTTGATATATGGAATAATGCTGAAACATTTCACCAGATGCTGGCGTTTCAAACTTTTCTAAAGATGAATAATGACTACTTTATCCCTACTACTCAACACATTTCGAAGCATTGAAATAACCAACTCGGCTATTTTGCTAATGTTAGTTACAGGGCTCTCTGAAATTCTTTTTCCTCTCAGCCACCAACTATACATCTGTAGTCTGATCAATATCCAGAAGTGAAATACAACTAATATAATATACAGGTTGAACCCTTTTCAACCGAAAGTTCGCAAATCCACATTGATAGAACAGCCATCGTAATGTTTGCACGATTTCGGCTTACTCAAGACATTTTGAAAGATCTCTATGTTTTAATTACTCTTGTCATCTTCAAATTAGCATTATCAGCAAACAAATTAATATAACTCATTAAATTACCTTCAGTTTCATTAATGGAGAAATTAAACAGGAATGGACTGCTCACTGAAATATGAACGATAGAGCTTTGTGACCAACCACCCACTGGTCACCAAATTAAACTTTGACTGCACACCAGCACTATACATTACTTTTTGATTTCTCTCTGACAACCATCTTCCTATTCATTTCAAACACCCAATCCATTCCTTGTACACAGGCATAATGCCAACCATAACATATTCTGATATCACCATTTCTGAATTCGGTCTTAACTTTTCAAAATAAATCCCCTCTTCACTAAAAGGTCTAATTTTCAACATCTGGTATGGATTTGCCTTTAAATAATCGTAATACCTTACTTTCGTTCCACTCTACCAGATCTAACACGTAAATTGCACCTCATAGTTAAAGGAAACATGAGGCGATAAGCCATCAGGAGCAAAATCTCAAATGGCAGAATTCCAGTTGAGACTTTGCAATATTGCATGCGTCTCCAGTTCCTCTATTTCCAGCAGGTCATTACTCAAAGCTCACAAATATGTGTGTCACTCCGGGAACTGAATTAGCTGCAACCTGACGAAAAACCTTCGCAAAATATCCACTCCGGAATGGAATTATTTCTTTGGTTCGGTTACCCTCATACCAGCAGCATTTCCTAAAGATATCTTTCCATAATAGCTTTTCCTCTTACCCACAAGAAAGATTAAAATATTTGGAATTCCCTTTGCCTTGCGCAGTTAATTAATGCTATCCTGGAACTAAAAATACTAATAGAAAAATCACTTGAAAGAAATAGGAACATTTGCATATGCTTCATAGACTTTTGACAGGATAAAACGTTCAATATATTAGATAAATTAGACATTAAAGATCATGTACTCAAGATTATAAAAATGATCTACACCAAACAGAAAATGCAGCTGTTTATCAATGAGGCTTCTGTAGTGAAAATAAAAAGAAGAGTTAGACAAGGTTGTTTCCTTTCACATATGGCTAATTTTCACATATGGAAGTGAGATCTGTATATTCAAGAAGAGAGTAAGACAACAGATAATGGTTTTTGAAATGTGGTGCTATAGGAGAGCTCTTATAATCCCATGGACAGAACATGTGACAAATACAGATGTCCTAGAGAATGAGAACATATAGATCTTTATTACAGAAAACGATCCATAGAAAGATGAGTTTAGCAGGACATGCACTGAGAAGTTCAGAAGGACAGAGGATACTAACAATTTTAGAAGGAAAAATTATTGGAAACGGTTCAAGAGGCAAAAGACAAAGGACATTGGCTTGAAGATATAAGATCATGGATAGGATCGAATGGCTATGCAGAAAAAAAAATGAAATCCACCAACAGAGAGAACTGGAAGGACACGGTGTGGCACCTTCTCACTGAGGAAGCTACATGATGATGATAATAAATGTCTCTTTAAACTCGATTTTCTATCTATTATTTATTTAGTGTTGTTTTATTCGATTTCAATAGTGGTTAATGATGAAATTTTAATCTAATATATCATCAGGCATTTATATCAAAATTTTTTCTTACACTGCTGTGGATTATGTTGTTTCAGTCTGGTACTGACGAACACGTTTGTGTTAAACTTATCTGAGTATGATATAGGATGGATACGGCTTGGAGAAGCTGAGACTTTCCATGCCATTTTTAAACCTCCATACTCCTGAAAAATATATTATCCGAATCGTCGGACTTTCACCGATATTCATCCCTGGTATTAACCAAAAATGCGAACAAACCTCGAAATGTCTAAAAAAAAAATTGCTAACTAATGCATACAGTATTAAACCACAAACAGAAGTATATCCAGAGAAATATGAATGGCTGAAACGTCGTTCAGAAACAAAAGTTATGACAAAAAGTTTCTAAAGTCAGATCGAATCATTAATAGAAGAGCGTCGTAATAAACTAAATAACTAACAAATTTTATTGACACAGATGATGACATCCTAGCTTCTCCATTACCACTCACTTTCTGCGTGGCCTGTCACCAATCATTGCGCTCTTAGATTGGTATAATGAACTACGCCCTTTCTTTAGACGAAATTGGCATATTACGCAAAGGTTTCAAGTGAACACTCCATCCTCGCTTCCCAGAAAATCTCCCTAGAATTGAATAGATTATTTCAAATGATAAGGAGCAATTTGATATTTGCAATGAAATTATTCCAGTTCTTGTTTAATACGAACATAATCCGCATACTGATTTACGTGAAGAATTCAGAATATGGTGGTGCTGTTATTCGATATTAGTGCACAATAACAAAAAATTTGCATTTAAAATGAAAATGTTTGATCTTTTGTCCTCTGAAAACTCAATTTTTCCTCAAAACTAGATATATTTAAAGAAAAAATAACGAGTTCATTCAAACGATGGCATTTTCGCGAGTTTCGCTTCGATTTGCCATTTGTTAGAAGAAAGCAATCGTGTTACTTTTAGCGTATGTCAACCACGCATGCCTGTGCAGAGCGCAACTTGTAAGATACGTAATACGATGGTTTTCTCAATACTTATTTGACAGTGAAAATATACTCACTGCAGATTTGCTAAATGCGTACTAGATTAAAACTCACTATATTGTAAGGAAATATGCCTTTGAAGTGTCAGCTTTGTGAAACCGTGTCCATTCAATTTGAGAAAGTATATGGCCTTTTAGAGAGTTGTTGAAGGGTTACTTTTAATTATTAAAATCACTAGAATGGGAAACGATTACTATTGAATAAGAAATTCAGTACAATAAACGTTAGTTACTAATTTTAAAATGCCAAAATAGATGTTATTTGCGTATGATTTGATATTTTTTTAAAAAATAAGACTCCACATAATATTAAGGGGAACAGGTCAAATATCCTCAAAGTATTCGGAACCATTTTAAATAGCATCATTTAAAATCATTCGACTTTTCATAGTATTTCTTTAAAATATTCTGCTGATTGTTATTCTTGCCTTGTGTTATGCTATGATGCTCCATTCCTGATCGCTAAAGGAAATAAAAGAGGTTCTCTACTTTCGAATATGTTGCGGATTTGTTCAATGCCAATACATATGCCACTTTGTGTTTCTCTTAAGTTCTTCTTGTTCAGGCTTATTCTACCTTTCCTTAAACTATTCATTTCTCAAAAGAATCAAGAATCACTCACCAAGTAAATGAATGAAATGATTCAACGTCCTCGATCTTGGAAATTCTTGACATTTCAAGTGGATGTCTGGAAGACACTGATGCCGAAAATAGTTGCACTTCCAATTTTACTCTCTTCATTATCAAATCATCCCGCGCTAGTCACTCCATGAAATAAACCGCAGATGGCAGCACAAGAAAGTCTTGATCACATTTTGCCATCCGTTGTGATAGTGACAATGAAAATTCGTTAAAAATAATGGAACAAAAATGAAGCAATGTTGAGAAATTGTTAATGCAGCTATTTCCTTTGTATGAAGTTCTTGTTCATAATGAATTTTAAACCATTTCACTTCTCTCCGTCATTTTTTCAAACTGCTAGTGTTGCATTTGATAACAAGAAATCTGAAGGAAGAATATACAAATGAATGCAATACAGCTAATTATGTCCATATGGCATTTGTTTAAATCATCATTTATTATACAACCATTCGAAACTTTCCAGTCCTCATCTACGATTATTACAGTGATGTAATATTCGTAGAATTCAATCGCGACACTTAAACGCCTACATCTTTCAACGCTTCAGACGTTGGTGAAAGAAAGAAAATTCTTCATGTTAAATTGCTCAGAAATACCTGTCTCCAATTTATTAGCCATCTTAAATGGAAACGTACACAATATTCCTTTTGCCAATATCAGATGGTAGTGATCGGTGAATTCTCAATCTTTTCTCACTGTTTGGAATTCAGATCTTTACCATCGTATTTTCAGATGTCGACTTACGCTGGAATCTTTCATTAGGTTTGTGGCAGTCCTACTGGGAAAGGAAAAGAGAAATGAGTTCGAATCTTGCAGAGAACATCGGTTTGAACCCGAAAATTTCATTTGCCGATACAAGATCTCTGCAGAGCTAACTGAGGGTTGCGATGTAGCTTCAAAAATTTCGATCTCTGCTATATAGAACACCGTTTTGGGTTAAAAATCAATCAAAACCCAACTGAATAATAATATTAATAAACAACAGGAAAAGATAATTAGGTAAAGCAAGGTAAGAAATTACTACACGTTTACAAAAACCTTTCACGTAGCGGGGGCAAAATAAAAAAAAAAAACGTGTGAAAAGTTCAAAATCGTGGAATCATAAACTGGAAGAAGGAAATAGCAGGATAGAATAAATCAACAGCATTTCTCGAATTTTCGAGATTACTCTGTTTCATGCAGTTAGTGATGGTGGTAATGCCGTGGAAAGGGTCATAAATTCGGTAACCACGTTGGATGATGAGAGGGTAGACGATATACCAACTTTCAGACGGTTGCAGTAAACATGAGATTAAAGGAGCTGTGTCCACCCTTAGACAGAAGGCTATAAAATACTTGAAAATCAAGTTGGAGTATTATGAGTAAAAAAAAAAATGCAATGGAAGAAATCAAAAGATAGTGGTGAATATTTGATTAAGACAGCAAGAACTCACTATAAAACAGGTGTCGGTGTGATGTGGATGAAACAGAGAAAATACCCAAAGCAATAACCACATAGTAATATTTGGCAGTCACCTTATTATTTTTACCTAAGAATTCTGCTGGATTTGGAGAGGATACCCCATGGAATACTTGTATGCAAATTAGAACAAATGGGGATGAATATTAAATTGGTGATATGGTAAGAGAATGGCTCATGGACAGATACCAAAAAGTAGTGTATGGAGAAGCAGAATCCAGAATGAAGCAGATGCCCAGTGATGTGTCTCAAGGCTCTGTGCTCAAACCATTGTTTAATTTGTACATAAATGACATAGAAAATATCTTGAAGAAAGATATTCAGTTCCTTGCTGATGATGCAAAGTTGGGTAGCACAATAATTAATCAAGTTGATGTAGAGAGCGTGAAAGGATGATTTAAAGAACCTGGCAAATGGACAAATGATAATGGATATCAGTTCAATGTGAAAAAGTGTAAAGTTATGCATTTTGGGATTAAAAATTTACAAGCAGTGTAATTGATGGAACTGTACTCCGAGAGATTGACAAGGATTGGAACCTGGGGGTGTTGGTAAACAGGGAGTTGAAGTTCAGTGGTCATTGTAAACCACGGAAATAGTGAGTTCTACGGTCAGATTTCCTTCCAGAATTTCCTGGAAGGAAACAAATCCTACTTGCCTGTGCTAAGGCCGACCATCTGGAGAACCACCTTAAAAAAAGGCTAGAAAACCCTACTCAGCTCTTAGAATCATCCAGTGCATTTATTGCCGGCCCTAGGGGTTCTGTTGCATGGATGTAATTTTAAGTTGTGCGCTGCTTGCCTTTTTTTTTTTTTGATGTACTTAACATTTAGCGGCTAAAATATCCAAACATACATTTTTATGTAAAATTGTGTGCTTTGAAAATTCATAATTATCCTTCCACCTGGCCAGAAGTCTATATGCATCCAGCAAAATTAGACACGATGCATACTGTCTGTTGAAAGAACATGGATAAATTTGGCTGTCATATTTATTTGAATTGCGATAAGCCTTGATACCGAAGAGAAAACTTAACCACTTTATCTTGTGATCATAGCTGTCTCAGTTGCCTATAACAAGAAATGCAGTTCCTTGTTCTATGCTTTGTAACTGGACTATATTAACTAGAAATATAGAAATTATTTTATTTTTGTCTTCTCCTCTTATTGTACAAATTGTTAATAGCAGAACAAAATCAGAGATCCTTGCATACTTTCTTCACTTAAATACTGCATCACCTTTGAGAATCACTGTCATTTTTAAATATTTTTTCTAATTTTGCCTAATTACTTAGTCGGCAATACGTTTTATTTGTTATTCCAGATTTTCTTATTTTTATTCAAAGTCAGATTTCTTAGAATAAACAGATGGACTGGCTTTGACGACTGATTTATTGATAATAATATGAAAATCTTTAATCATATCAAATGTAAAGTGAAAAGTAAAACTGGAAGAAAGTAGATATTTACAATTCGTGTACAGTGGTGCCTTGGTTAATGACAGAAATCCATTCCAGGATTACCGTCGATATCCAAGGCACGATTCTCCATTAGATTTAATTGAAAATCGATTAATTTGTTCCAGCTTCTCCACACAACCATAGTACATATTAAAAATGCAGATAAAACTCATTTAAAAGGTCATAAAAATATGGTAAATATCATTTATTTATTATATATTATATGTATTTGCTACAAAAAAATGAACATTAATAAAATGAATTGTTCATGAAAAGTTTTTAAATATCAATCTTCACCAGAAGGACAGTTGGGCTCACTTCGGAGTTTTTTTGACTAATGGATCTGTAAAAAACATGTCTAGGGTTGTTTGCTTCTGCTTCTTTTTTAAAATGTTTCTGAAAAACTGCATGGACTTTTCATTAAATAGATCTGCAGTTCTGATAACCTCAGATTTGCTTAGATTCCATTTCATAGCAACATTTTGAACTTCTTCCCACTTTGCCAGAACATTTTTGATTTCATCAGTCGTAATTTGTTCTTTCTCTCCATCTTCAGATGAAATTTCCATTTCCTTTTTTTCACATTGCTGCTTGAAAAGTTCTTTTAGCTCATCAGTAGTCAGTTCTCAGTCATGTATCTCCAATAATTCTTCAACATCATCTTCCTCTATTTCCAAGTTAAGATCATGAGCAGTTGAAACAATATCCTTTACCAATTTGTGTCCTTCATCTGAAGTTTCTTCATTACCAAAGGAAGGATAGTTTCATCCATGCTGCTTTGAGACATTTCATTGTTACTTCTTGCCAAGCCTTTACAATTAGCCTAATTGCTATGACAATGTTGAATTATTCCTTCAAAATCTAGTTAGGATTATGTTGGTAGCCTCACATATTTCAAAGCACCTGGTAAAAAGCTCCCTTGTGTAAGATTTTTTAAATTTGCAATAATCAGCTGATCCATAGGTGGAATCAGAGATGTAATCTTGGGAGGAAGAAAAATCACCTTGATAAAATCTAATTCATCTGGTAGCTCTTCTTGTATGCCCATTGGATGGCCAAGTGCATTATCCAAGGTTAAAATGGCTTTTAGAGGCAGATTGTTTTGCTCAAGATAGGCTTTGACAGTTGGTCCAAACACTTTGCGAATCCAGTCTCTAAATTCTATTCTTGTGACCCAGGCTTTGCTGTTCAACTTCCACAAAACACCGAGATTGATTTAGAGACATTGAACTTTTTGAACTCGGGGATTCTCTGAGTGGTAGATTAACATTGGTTTTACCTAGCAGTCTCCACTTGCATTTGCTGTTAAAAACAATGTTAACCTATCATTCATTCATTGGTTTATGCCCAGGAAGTATTTTTTCTTCTTTTGTGATAAATATCCGTTTGGGCATTTTCTTCCAAAATAAACAAGCCTCATCACAATTGAAGACTAGTTGAGGTAGATATTCTCCTTCTATAATTCTTGTAAAGGTATTGACAAATTTATCAGCTGCTGATTTGTCAGCACTAGCTGCCTCTCCATGTCTGACAACACTATGAATTCCTGTCCTTTTTTTAAAGTTGTCAAACCAACCTCTGCTACCTTTGAAATCATCATCATCTACCTCAGAACTTGATTCCAAAGTCTTCTTTTTCAAATCTTGATAAATCTGTTTAGCTTTCTGACAGATTACATTCTGAGATGTAGTATCGCCCACCATTTCTCTTTCTTTGAATCCATATTAGTAATAGATTTTCCATTTTCTCAAAAAGAAGCCCTCTGACATTCAACCTTGAAGTTCCTGTAGCAACCTTAGCTACCACAAGTTCCTCTTTCTAAGCCAAAATCGTTGATATTGTAGAATGATTGGTTTCATATGTTCGAGCTAGCTGCATAACTTTCACACCTTCATGATGTTTTGCTATTATTTCTTTCTTCTGTTTTTATTTTCCCCTCATTAGCTTTCTTTTTTGGGACCCATTTTGTCACATGGTAAAAAAATCCACTCTATAAAAAACAAAAAAAGATACGCAAAATACGATATTATTACAAATTGTACAATAGTAAGATAAGGGATACAAAGGACATATCGTCACCTGAAAATAAAAGTAAAAGTTCAAAAAAAAAAAAAAACTTTTTAAAATAAAAGATAAGTTAAATTTGAAACCTGCAATTTTAGTATCACTTCTAAAGAAGTTGGCTTTCTTTCGCAGAAGCTTTTGGCCTTTTCCCTACTGCTAAGGAGATTGTTATTGTTAAGACAAAAGTTATTTTCATTTCCAAGCATTTTTTGAAAATTTTCAAATTCAAAAAAATGAAATAAATTTTTCATTTCCTTGGAAAACACTTTCAATGGTGTTTTACAAACACTATCGAACTTTCTTTTTTTGTTGCATAGATGTAAACGGTTTTTAAATGGTGCAAATATAGAAAAGAATTTCTAAAATTTAGAATAATGTCAACAAACAGGTGAACAAATGATTGTAGAGTGCAAAATAAAAAGTTAGGAATTAGAAGTATCTGCTTCGGTGGGAACATCAATATTACTGACTTACTTCTTTTATCAAATGGTAAAATGAAGTAATGGATATTGAATATTGTCTGAGAAAACTTTTGAACCACTAGAAAAGAAAATAGAGTAGTTATTTGATTACTAAATAACTTAAGGAATTCACAACGTATACTAGAATTTAAATTAAATTAAACTTTAATATATATTTCCAATATTTTGGCAGATGTCACACTGCCATCTTCATGGGAACTTAAGATAAAGACACGTGCACACAGGCACAGCAAATGAGGATGAAGAGAGAACGCTACTGTTTTTCCTTAAGTCCTGATGTGCCACTAGTGGGATATATTCTTGGCCGTTGGGCTGAAATTCTCTTGATGTACATCTCCCAAATTTGGGGTAGTCTCAAGCATCCAAATTTGTTGAGGTTTGGCATGTTTCTTAGCGCTGAGGCTGATTCCATGAATAGTCTTTCAAATTTGAACTTGCTGCAGTGTATTATTGTGGCTTTCTTCCACTTTATTCTGTGGCGTATATCCAGAGCATGGTCTGCAAGCCTAGAATGGCTGTACTGGTGAAACCGGATGTAGTCCTTGTGTTCTAATATTCGCTGTCTTGCCCGTTTGGACAAAGTAGGACAGCTTATAGCTGCAAGGGACCAGGTATACACCAGGTAGGTCTAGAGTGGATGGGTTGGTCTTTAGTGAAGCAGATAAGAATGCCAATTTTCTATATGGTCTGTAACAAGAGGTCAAGTCATGTTTTTTTAGGATTTTGGTAATTCTTTCTGAGGTGCCCCAGATGTAGGGAATGGTGATGGATTTAGAGTAATCTTTGTTGTGGGGGGGGGGGAGTTATAGTTTAGTGGTTTCAGTATTTTTTGGATTTTTTTTTTGGCAAGTGACTAGTGTTTCTAGGAAAGGGAGGCTACTGTTTTCCTCTTTTTCCAGGGTGAACTTGAATCTGGGGTGTTGGTTGTTTAAGTGTGTTAAGGAGAGGAGTGTATCAGAGCCATTGGCTGAGAAAGTGTTAAGGATGTGAGTTGGTTCAATGGTTAGGGCATTGTCATTTGAACAGATTAGATTAGCCCTGTTGTATAGTGTCTTCATAACTCCATATTGTTGTGAAGGGGGGGGGGGGGGAATTGTTGGTGAATGTATCTGCCTGTATGGGTGGGTTTTCTATAAACTGAGAAAACCAAGGTTCCAACAAGTTGGCGGGTGATTAGTGTGTCTAGGAAAGGAAGGCTATTGTTTTCCTCTTTTTAAAGGGTGAACTTGATTCGGGGGGTGTTGGTTGTTTAAGTGTGCTAAGGAGAGGAGTGTATCAGAGCCATGTGGCCAAATAGCGAACACATCATCAACGTAGCGAAGCCATATGGTAGGTTTTTGTGGGGAAGAGTTTAAGCCTTTCTCTTCAAAAGTCTCCATAAAGGCTGGGGGAAAGTGGTGAACCCATGGCTGTTCCCTCTATCTGTTTGTAGAATTTTCCCTGCCAAACGAAATAGCCTGACTTCATTGTGAACTGAAATAGGACTGAGATATCTGGAGGAAATTTAGCTTCAATTAGCTCTAAAGTTTATTTGAGAGGAACATTTCTGAATAAGGAGGAGACTTCAAAGCTGACCATTATGTTAGTATGTTTGAGTGTAAGGTTTTCTACACTGGCGTTGAAGTGGGCTGAGTTTTTTATTTGCGATTGTGTGTTGCCAGTATAAAGCCTTAACTTACCTGTGCAGTCAGTTTGGTTGAGTATATTTTATATTTTATTTACATATATATCATCGATGTATCTGCCATACAGGCAGATACATTCACCAACAATACCCCCCCCCCCTCAACAATATGGAGTTATCAAGTCACTATACAACAGGAGTAAACTAATCTATTCAAACGACAATGCCCTAACCACTGAACCAAATCACATCCTTAACACTTTCTCAACCAATGGTAAAGTGAAGCCAGTAAACCACAACCCCCCCCCCTTCACAACAAAGATTACGCTAAATCCATCACCATTCCCAACATCCAGGCACCTCAGAAAAAATTACCAAAATCCTAAATAAACATCACTTGACCTCTTGTTACAGACCATACAGAAAATTGGCATCCCTTAACTGCTCCACAAAAGTCCAACCACTTCCCCTAGACTACCTGGTGTATACCAGGTCCCTGGCAGATGTAAGCTATCCTACTTTGGCCATACAAGCAGGACAGCGAATATCCGGTTTCACCAGCACAGCCATTCTAGGCTGGCAGACCATGCTCTGGATACACGCCACAGAATATGTTGGAAGAAAGCCACAGTAATACACTGCAGCAAGTTCAAATTTGAAAGACTATTCATGGAATCAGCCTCAGCCCTAAGAAACATGCCAAACCTCAACAAATTTGGATGCTTGAGACTACCCAAAATTTCGGAGACGTACGTCAGGAGAACTTCAGCACGACGGCCAAGAACACCTAATATAACCAGTTAAGGGGCAACATCAGGACTTGAGAAAAAACAGTAGCTTCCTCACTTTGTCCTCATTTGCTGTTTGTTGTGCCTGCATGCACGTGTCTTTATCTTAAGTTTCCATGAAGACAGCAGCGTGATGTTGCCAAAATACTGGAAATATATATTAAAGTTTAATTTAATTTAAATTCTTGTATACGTTGTGAATTCCTTCAGTTATTTAGTAATCATGTATAACCAAAGTATAAGCCTTTCTACAAGAGTAGTTATTTATAATTCAGTTCTAGAAGTAACATTGTGAAATTAAAAAATAAAAAATAAAATAAAAATAAATACTTAAAGAAATGCAAATGAATATACATTCTTCTCTGATTTGTAAAGTCATAGGTTAAATTTTGAATATACTTAACGCCATAAGAAAGAGCTACACATTATTCGTGGTTTAGCAGTCAACAATTCGATGATTTACAAACATAGAGCCTCATACACGTGCGCACTTGACATCCTAATTGACAAAAACAAAAAAGAGACATCACGTATACGGCAGTACAAGAGATAGTGCTCTGTCGAACCATGCCTGTTGAATGAGTCCTGCATGTAAAAAAGAAAAAGTCGGTATTTTAAGAGCGCCCTCTGAAACGATCACCTCGGATGACTGGCTGGCTCATCTAGTGCTTTCACCCGCTCTACAATATGCATAGTGAAAAACAAGTTGCAGTTCTTACAAAATGTTTTTAAAAGTCGCAGTATTTATTACAATATATTTAGTGCATATCCACATTTAATAAATATTAATATTGAATGTGTTTTTATTTTCTTTTTCTACTCACTTCAACGCTCTTTGAAGAAGATGCCCGATGTGACTCATCGCCTGCTTAATGTGTAAACTGGATCTGTAGTTAGTTAAGCACAACATCTAAATACAGGGGACCATCACCGATAGAAATGTGATCTCAAAAACTTCACCTACAAAAATAATTCAAGCCTTGATAAAAAAACAAACAAAAAAATACCCAAAGATAAAAAATCAAACTAAACAACATATAAACACTAATTATTACCAAAAAAAAAAAAAAAAAAGTTTCACATCTGCTTCACTAAACATTCAGGGCCTAAACAGTAATATAAACCATGTGTAACAAATGCATGGTCTAGAATTACTGTTCCTGTTAAAATCCCACTGGCAACCTCCACAGGACACTTCATTCCTCTTTTTCATTCGAAAAGCCTTGTACTACTCAAATATTAGAATCCTCAATATATATCATGAGCAGTGACCTCAACTCATAGCTATATTCCAGTGGGGCAAGATTGTAAGCTTTAATGCCACCAAAAGTCAGTTCTGTCTGATCTCACAGGAAAGGGCTTGCATCATTCCCTCTTACCTTCAGTAATATTGAGATATCCAAACATGATTAGATTTTTCTTCTTGGACTGAATTGTACATCCAGTCTTTCCTGGCACAACCACATTTCAACTACAGCTTCTGCAGCCTCCAAAATACTTAGTGTGTTTTTTTTTGCATAAGACAATACTCAACAACCACTTCAACCGCCCTCTCATAAATGTTCAGTTTCTGCACTGTGCCTCTACTACAGATACTTTCATGCAGTGTAATGCCGAATTGACACTATTATTCCTCCAGTCTACTTCAAAATCATTCCATCTTGACACTCGACAAACCAACTTCACTGCCTCTTCTTTCATTCCATCTGCTTCTGTCCTTTGGAACAATCTCGCTCACTATGACTTCCAAAAAGATTAAAACTCTCAGCTGTTCACACAACATGTGAACAGTTTCCTCCTTTCTTCTATTCCTCTTGCCAACACATGGTGGTAATCTGCTGTGTTTGTGGATCAGATATAAAAAATTCTATCAGATTTAAATTTAATTTTCTGTTCTAATTGGCAACCATTTCACGCATCCGATTCCACTCATTCACCACTCATGGCAAAACAATCTAAACCTTACATACATACTAGCTACACTGTTACTCAACTTCCACCATGAATTGTTGCTCCTCTGCCTTAGGAATATCTTCCACAAACCTGAAAGCATCTCCAGAGGAATTGCTATTGAATGCTATCAACCACTTCTACATCCTGAAGAAACCCATTAAACACATCTGAACACAAAATTCCATATTTGCATGCATCAAAGCTTCATAAAGAGGATAATAATTGCTTATTTGTACTAATCAAAATGGCTTTTAAGCACCCATTTGATATGATGTGCAGTTTTCCCATTTTTCTAAGATTATCTCTGAAAGTCGGAATCACATCAGACATGATATCCATATCCTCATCGAATTGATGATGATATTCATGCTCTCATTAATTCTAAGAATCGAAATTTCATCAGTGTAATTAATATGCAGATTGAAACTTTTTCTATTCAAACATAACTCTACCTTTTCATACATTAAAAAACTGCTCTCCTTTGCCTACAATGTAGGTTTATTCAAGTAATCTTGAATGATCTTTATGCCTATTTTATTCATCAGCATCACTATAACTGAATATCACTGACTGTGGCATCTGTGCTATTATTAATGTAGTAAATAAACAATAATAGACTAATCAAGAAGAGCACTGGATACACCACTGTACCAGTTCCTAATATTTGATGTACACTACTCTTTGATTTCAGCCACAAATTCATCATGATTTGCATAAGTTTACTTAACATATTAACATTCGATACCCTACCAAATGCTTGAGCAAAGAACCACAGCACTGTACTTTATGATTTATCTTTTATCCAAGTTGGCCCTCACTCTGGTACAGGCCATGTTCGTCATCCATAAAGTATCACATTATTATCAGCCCATTTTGAATTCTGATCTTACCAACTTATTCTAAAACTATAATGATTACAACAGTATTAGCACTCCTGTAGTTAATGATTTCTTTTTTTATCCAACTTGGCTGTCACTCCAGTACAAGCCATGTTCGTCATCCATAAAGCATCACATCATTATCAGCCCATTTTGAATTCTGATTTAACCAACTTATTCTGAAACTATAATGACTACAACAGTATTAGCACTCCCTTGCTTTCACTTTGTTAGGACTCTGCCAGAGCTGAATTTCAGTTAAACAGCATGAACGAAAGTAGGAATATTTTTCTTCCATATTCATACAATATATGCCCTCAGATCCAATCTAGTTCCATGAAATTTCCTATTGAGATTTTTCAACACCTTAAGTACCTCCATTTATCTACCTCATAGCGACGTCCATGCTTGCCACATGACGTACTGATTTACCTGCAGTCTGATGAAGAACATTGGAAAAATAATCACTAACTAATTTAATTTTTTCTTCAAGTATTTTCTACCATCATACCAGCAAAATTTTTCAGATCTATTTTTCATTAGGGAATTTCTTCTTACTCTGGTTTTATGGCAATAGAAAGCTTTGGGGTTTTCATTCATCTATGCAGCTGATTTTATCCCATAGTTTGTTTTTAGTTTCCTTAACACGTATTAAGATATTTGTTTTCTTCAAATGCCAACTGATTATTTCCTTTTTGTTGCCAGCATCTTTCTCTTTCAGGGAAATGAAGTAATTTCATACTTAGAACTGCTTATGCTGCAGATCCAACAAGATAATATTCCTTTTCAACTATCAGAGTTGTAAAGCCGTGTTCTTTTCATATCAGAATCGCATGTCATCTTTTAGAGTGCTCACAAGGAATCATCTATTGTTGTTAAAATTACAATAACTTTTCTTGCCTAGTGAATAATGAATTTCATAGATCGAACTTTACTAAGTTTCTGTAGATCAACCTTATCTATTTGCATAACAGTTTTCTTTCTTTTATGTAAAAAAAAAAATATATATATACGAGCATTTAAAATTAAGGGGTCGATTTCAAAAACCTCAAAAATAAAAAAAGATAATAGGAACCATTTTAAATACCACCATCATAATTATTTGTAATTTAGCGTGCTATGCAATAGTAAAATACATAAATTAACCTAAATAAAATGGTGCATTTATGTCCCACTCCCCTGTTAGGGGGAAGTGCGATGGGGGTCTGAGAATGAATTAATCAATTTTCCATAGACTTATATGGGAAACATTATCCTGCAATTCAACATTAGTTCGGCAACAGATTAGTGTTGAATTGCGAGGCACCACTGTAATCTGTAGGAAATGCCGTAGGAATCTTCACTCTACCAAGTTCTTGCCTTTCCAAAACAACCTGGCAATGTCAATCTAATACAAACCACTACAAATGAAAGTGACTATACTGCAGGGAGAACAAAGCAAAGCTGTCAAACATGGCTCAGGCGATTATATTGATGGCAGAACCAAACCATAAAGTTAACAGGCAAAAAAATACAGGTGAATACTTTAATTTGAATTCTTTAAATATACTAATAGAAAATGGTTGAGAGACTAAAACCAGCATTAGATCTTCTCCAAGAACTCTTTGATAAGCAGAACGAACAAATAACAAAAAAAATAAAAATAAAATAAAATAAATAAAAACTAGCGAATATGAGGATTAGTTTTTTTTAAAAAAAATATTTAGCAGTCGAAGCAGTCTTGCATGCTTCAACTGCTTCAAATGGTCAAAGACATCAAAATTAGTGTTAATGTAATAAGAGGCAATGCAATTTGATGAGAGACATCCAAACTCTGTCAAGAACTGAATTTACTAAAACTACAATACAAACTTTTAAATCAGCAACAACATAAATAAGATCTTGTAATACACAGTCTTCCTGAAACTGCACATATAGAAAACTTTACAGACAGAGTTATAAAATTAGGCAGTGAAATTGACATCCCCCTACAATAACAATATTCAGAACAGAATTGACTTCTCAGGAAGAACAAAGCTTGCAACAAACCGCAGGACCAGTAATAGTTCCTCTTACAAGCAAATCAACAAGAGGCAAAATCATAAAAGCCAGCTGATTGAAGAAAAAAGAAGAAAAAAAAAAAAAAAAAAAACTAGCTGCAAAGAACACATCAGAAGACAATACACCAATCTTACTAGCTAAGTATTTAACCAGAATCTGTTGGACCAAGCAAGAAAAGCAAAAACAGAAAAAAATTGCCAATTTTTGTGAATTAGAAAGAAGATATTCTTGAGGAAGTCAAAAAGTTCCAAATCGAAAACAAATAAAAAGCTCAGAAGACATAGATAAGCTGCTACAGTGAAAATGACAAAACTAATTAGATTAAAAAGAAGACCTGAATGTGAACAATCATTATTCACTCGATGCATGAAAACAACACACAACAAAAGAGAGGTCTCTCCATCCTGCATATTAATATTTGAAGCATTAAAGACAATGGTGAATGCCTTATCTGAAGAATTACACCGCTGTTATTGATATATTGGTGTCGAGGCTAGTTGGTGAACGGACGTGCTATCGGAGAGCTCCTGAGAGCTTTGTGTTTTTCGTTGATTTATTGATGTTTTGTATTCAATTTAATGGACTTAAGTGTGTAATTTTGGTATGTTATTGGAGCTTTATTAGCGTGGTTAGTGTACTAAAGTGTTTTATAACATAATCTATGTCGGGAAGTTGCCGCTAGATGAATTCGTAATGTGTAGTGTTCGTGCAAGCTCCAGATAAGATAAGTATCATTATCAGTTATCGATAAAAATTACTTAATATTGTGTAGTTTTGTGTTGTTTGCCTTGCTTATTTCAGTGCGTCTGTTTTTGGTGTGTTATAACGTATAATTTGACAAAACACGTTGCAAATAAGTATGGCACCTGTGCGAAGGAAAATGGCGGCCAGTAATGATGGTTCGCCATCGTTATCAAAGAACGGTAGCATAAAAGAAATGAGTCAGTGTACTAGCTGTGAAATGTACGCTTTATGGAGTGCGGTTGGAGTGTGGTTAGATGATAATAAAGGATTGAATGTGTGTAGAAAATGTAGGGAGAATGAGGAATTGAAGTGTATTTCGGATCGTGAGTGTGATATTTTTGTCAACCTTCAGAATGAAGGAAATAGGGATATGACAAGAAACGGCAAGGTTGTACATGAAAATTGTGAGAATGTGAATGTAGAAAGTGTGAATGATAGTATAAATGGTTTCTCAGAGAATAAAAAATATGAGATAGATGCATCGAGTGAGATCGCGTTGTTGAATAGTGCGATAGAAAGAGCAAAACAGCAGCTAGAGTGCATGAACAAAAGTAGACTGAATGAACCAACCAATAATAAAAGGTATGACAGGAAAAATAGACGTATGAATGTGAACATGAACAAAATGAAGGATAGAGTGCTGTATGGAGACTCGTTAGTACGAGGTGTGTTAGTAGAGGATTTGACAAAATCGTACCAACCTGGTGCGACTATAAAGGACGTAACTGAGTCTATTAGAGAGCAAAAGGAAAGGGTGAAAGAAATGATTGTTGTGGCAGGTACGAATGATTTGAAAGGAGATAAAATGGAAATGATAGAAGACCTGAATGAATTGTTTGAGGTAGCAAAAGAAAAGAGTGAGAGAGTTAGAATGATTAGTCTTTTGCCACAGTATGACAGTGAAATGTTTAAAAGGAGGGCCAAAATTGCGAATGACTTTATGCGTGGGTTATGTATGACGAGTGGTGTGGAATTTGTGGATGTGTGGGGTGAGTTTGATGGGCGAAAGGATCTATATAAGATGGATGGCTACGGTGTAAGAAGACTTGAGAAAGTGTTGCTGAATGTAGTGGATGTGCAAATTCAGGGACACTAGATTTGTTAAGGGGGGGGGGGTAGATATACAGTTCTTATGGAGGCATTTGAATGTAAGAATGAATATAATATGCCAGAGCAAATAAGGACAACAAATCTGAGTGGGATAGTTAATATAAGGCATCAAGGTAGGTTTGGGGCTAATGGGGGTCTTAAATTCATGTACACTAATACTAGGAGTATTAGGAACAAGAAGGAAGAGTTTTTGTCCATGGTTGGCACTTCCAGACCACAGGTTATAGGTATTAGTGAAACATAGCTGACTGTAGATGATATAACTAGTGGGATTGAATGTGATGGGTATAATGTGTTCAGGAATGACAGAGAGAATAAAATGGGGGGAGGAGTATTGTTGATGATAGCTGATGAGCTCCAGCCAAGGAGAATAGAAGTTGAATTGCAGGATAGAGAAAAGAGCACATTTGAGGCCATTTGGTGTGAGATTGTGGCTAGCAGAACTAAATATACAATTGGGTGCTGCTATAGACCAGGTGATGGAAAAGATGGTGGTGACAGTATGCACAAGCAAATAGAAGAAATGGGTGGAAGGAGAGTGATTATTATGGGAGATTTCAACTATGGTCGCATTGATTGGAGTGAGGGGAGGACACACGGGAGGAAGGAACTGGATTTTATGCGGTTATTAAGGGATAACTATCTGCGACAGCATGTAATGGAAAATACTAGGGGTCAGAGAGTGCTTGACCTAGTAATTACATCTGAGGATTTGGCTGTAACAAATATGACCACATTGCCACCAATCGGTGAGTGATCATAGGGTCTTAACTTGGGAGGTGGCTAAAGGAGTAGAATTTTCAATTAACACCGGGTACATGTGGAATTATCGGGCTGGAAAGTATGACAAGCTTAGGAGTTCGATTGGTTCAGTGCCATGGCATGTACAACTGCAAGGACTAGAAGTTGATAGTGCATGGGAAGTAGTTAAGAAGTGCTTGCATGAAGCAATGGCTGACTGTATACCTAGAGTCAGAATAATAAATCAAGTAGGGGTTAAACGGATGAATAACACCATTAAGCTTGAGCTGCAAAAAAAGAAACAACTATGGAGGGAATTTACGGAGAAGGGTGACCGGCAGGCACATGAACGGTATAAAGCGCAGGCCAGAAGGGTGACAAGTGTGGTAAGAAAAGCAAAAAAGGATTATGAAAGAACATTGGCCATGCAGGCTAAAGAGAATCCTAAACAGCTTTTTAGATATGTAGCAAGTAAAAGGAAAAATGTACATGGCAGATTGATTTTAAAGAATGCCGATGGTAGGGAGGTAACTGAATCAGTTGAGATAGTTGAGTTACTGAGTGAGCACTTTGCAAAGTATATCATCCAGGTGGGGACATTGCAGAAACGAATAAACCAGTAGATTATACGGGAATTGTGGTTAATGAAGTGGAGGTGAGTAGTCTATTGCATAACCTCGATGTCAATACATCTGTGGGATTGGATGGTATACCAGCTCGTGTTGTACGAGAAGCAGCTAAAGAATTGTCTGTACCCTTGACCATTTTGTTTAATTTAAGTCTCGGGTCTGGGTTAGTCCCGAGTGGGTGGAAAGAGGAGAAAATAGTTCCACTGCATAAAGGTGGTTCCAAGACTGCTGTTGTAAATTACCAACCGATTAGCATATCAGGAATCATTGTCAAGGTCTTAGAGAAATTAGTCAAGAAAAGAATACAGGATTGGATAGATGAAAATGGGATATTGTATGGGGGACAACATGGTTTTGTGAAGGGTAGATCATGCCTCAGTAACTTGCTCACGTTTTATAACACAGTGACGGCTGAATTGGATAGGGGTAATGGGTTTACAGTGATACTACTGGACCTTGCCAAGGCCTTTGACAGGATACCATACGGAACCCTAATCAGTAATCTGGAGCAGATGGGGATAGATATAGGGTTGGTGAGATGGATAGGAGGGTGGTTGAAGGAGAGATACCAGAGAGTGGTTTATTCAGGAGTGGAGTCTAAAAGACGGCTTGTGACTAGTGGTGTGCCGAAGGGCTCTGTTCTTGGACCACTGCTTTTCAATTTGTTCATTAATGATGTAGGAAAGGATTTGAGAGGAAGTGTTCACTTGTTTGCTGATGATGCAAAGTTGGGTTGAGCAATTGTGAGTGCACAGGATGTCAAAATTTAACAGGATGATTTGGAGGACTGGGCAAGGAAAAATGGATGTCAATTTAATGTGGCAAAGTGTAAGGTTATGCACTTTGGGGTGAAAAGAATAGCAGCAGTATATCGCATTGGTGGAATCATACTCCAGGAGATTGATGAGGCCAGGGATTTGGGAGTGTTGGTGGATAGGGAGTTGAAGTTTAGGGGGCACATTGCAAAAGTAACTAAAACAGCTCACCAAATCACTTGGCTTCTGAAAAATACTTTAACATGCAGAGCCGAACAAGTTGTTGTTCGTCTGTATCGAGCCTTGATAAGACCCCATCTGGACTTCTGTGCCCAGCTATGGGCACTAGGGTTTCTTCGTGATGGGGAGGAAGTGGAGAGGGTCCAGAGACGAGTGACCAAGATGATAGCAGGTCTGTGGAATGAACCTTATGAGAATAGGTTGAAGATTTGTGGGTTGCAGAAATTGGACGATAGGCGAAGGAGGGGTGATATGATTGAGACATTCAAATTACTGAAGGGTTTTTATAAGATTGATCCAGAAGATATTTTTGAAAATATGACTGGTGGTGGGAGGACTAGGGGCCATGCATGGAAGCTGGGCAAGAGCATGGTTGACAAGGGTGTTAGAGCTAGGTTCTTTACTTGGAGAGTGGTAAATGAGTGGAATAAGCTTCCAGAGTCTGTTGTGGGTGCTACGACCGTGAATGAGTTCAAGGCAAGGTATGATAGATACTGTGTGAATGTTGAATAGTTGTTCTTGACATGTTAGGGCCTCCCTCGATGAGTCTGTCGACTCCTTGTAGTTTCCCGGAACAATAATAATTGTATTCGTCCTAACAGAAGAATTCATTACTAATGATGAAGCAACTGCCTTCAAAATTCCAGGCTTTCAAAAACATAGATCACGACACTAAACAAAAAGAGGCGGTTGAATATTAATATTTATCCAACATAAATTAATAGCAAAAGAAACTGCTTATTAGTTTGGCAGACTTAAATTAATTAAATAATATATATATTTTTAATTATCCAAACAATAGAAATTAAAATTGAAGTAAAAATTATTGAAATCAAATGGAACCTTAAAAAAACCAACAAATAGCATCAGAATGTTCAAAGGCATAAGCAATAAAACTTTTTTTTTTTTCACTTCACCCTAAATCTTATATTATTCGTCATTCTGCCACTAAATTTATAGCTACAGAATGATGAATAATAAAAGAGGAGTAAAGTGAAAAACAACATAGTCGTATTCCTTCCGCCTTCCCTTGCTGTTTTTTTGTCAGATTTGAAGTGAACACTTGTTATCCATATTTCAACCAATTGCTTGTTGTGTATTGATTTTTATTATGAAGGGTTTCTTTCAACCTAGGCTCAGTATATCTTAAGAATTGAATTCCTATGTGATACTTGAACAAAGTGCGTCTTGGGTTAACCCCAGTATTTATATATTTTTCGGAAAGTTTTTTTTTTAATAATGGAAAAGTGGCTTATAACTAGGACTTTGAAAAGAAGAGCAAATGAAAACAGGTAATGCTAATCCTAATTGTAATTTTACAATACAATTACAACACGTTACAATACACGTGTTGTAATGACAAGTAAACCCGATGCTATTAAAGTAGAAGAAACAAGCAGTTCAAAAAAAAATACAGTCGGAAATATAACAGTTCATATTTGGAATTCGGGTTTACTTGGTGTGGAAATGAAAGTGAACAGAAACCTCAAAGTGTTTTGTGTTATGAAGTGTTGTCAAACGAATGCATGAAACCTGCGAAACTCTGACGACATTTAGAAACTAAACATTGTGATGTGAAAAATAAACCAACTGAATTTTTAAACCGCTGCTTAGGGACATTAAATAATGGGAAAGATATAATTTCAGCCATGGGTTCCATTAATAGCAAAGCACTGGAAGCATCCTATCTCTTAACTTAGCGCATAGTGAAAACAGGGAAACCTAATTCTATCGAGGAAAATTACTACTTCCAGATATAAAAGATGTGGTAAAAATGATGTTTGGCAACAAGTTTCTAAAAGATGTTCTTTTGATTCCTCTTTCAAATAACACTGTCAGTCGCATAATTAATGATATGGCAGGTGACAGAGAATCTCAGTTAATAGAAAGAGTTATGTAGAGCCCTTATTATGCTTTACAAATAGAGGAGACTACTGATGTAATGATGTGCAGTTAATGTGCAATGTAAGATATGCACATGATAACATTCCTAATGATATTCTGTTTTGTAGAGCTTTGTCATCCCAAACAACTGGAGAAGAAATATTTCACTCTCAATAATTACATAATATACAAAGGGATCCAGTGAGGAAAATGTATAAGCTTCTGTTAAGATGGAGTTCGTGCTCTTACAGACAGGCATAGTGGAGTTGTTTCCAAGGTCAAAGTAGCAGCTCCGGATATGAATTGTTTCATACATAGGGAAATGTTAGCCTCCAAAGGAATGATATCATGCGTTCTATAGCACAATTTTAAATTGTGCTATAGAACTCTGTAAAGCTAGTTAATTTTATTCAAGCTCAACCGTTAAATAACAAATTATTTTCAGTACTCTGTGATGAAATGGGCAGTGAATATACACAACTTCTGCTCCATTCTGAAATTCGCTGGCTTTCCAGTGGCAAAGTATTAACAAGGTTATTTCAATTAAGACACGAAGTTTTATTATTTGTAAAAGAACGTAATTCTGATTTTGAATCACTCCTTGTTGATGAAACATGGTTATCAACACAATCCTATCTTTCAGCCTTTTCTCGAAATTAAATGATCTAAATCTCTTCCTTCAGGGAAATTTTTTAACTGCTCTTGATGCCTATGACAAAATAAAGGCATTTGAGAAAAACTGGTTTTATGGATTGATTATGTAAAAGACAGACAATTTGCACCTTTTCCAACATTGGAATCCTTTTTACTGAAAATTAATATTTTTGTTCATTCTGAGTTTGTGGAAAGGGTTTGTGACACCTCAAAAATCTAAAACATTTTGTTTTTATTTATACAAACAAAACAAAATATAAAAGGAGCTTCAGTTTCTTCTTACTACTTTTCAGCAAAATGGTTATTCGAAACAAAGAGTTAATAAGTTACTTTTCAATCCAACTCCTCGCCATACTAAAGATGGAACATGTGAAAAAGGCTACATGTCCCTGCCACATATCAACTCCATTTCACCTAAATTGGCCAAAGTTCTTAAAAAATACAACATCCAGACTTCTTCCAATCCACTTCAGAAATTTCGTTCCTTGCACAGTAGGCCCAAACAGAAACATGGCAACCTGAAATATTCCAGCATTTATCAAATTTGGTGCAACTGCTTTAACCATACTCCTGGCCAAGACGTCTATAGACGTCAAGTTTATCATGGATGCAAAGTGCATATTAAAATTGTAATACCATTTGATATTACATTGAAATATATGATGGATATAAAGCATATCATGACGCGTATTTGATCCATAATGGCTGGGCAAGGTGGTTAATAAACCTTATTTTGGCCTGATGGAAAAACCCATCGAATTACGTCTAGAAAAACATAACAGATGTCACCATAAGGGAGAGCAAGTGCTAGTGGTCTGTCGAACTATGTCCTGAATTCTGCTGACACTAATGAGGAAAACCTCATTCATCCAGTCTTATGGGACAAATCTGAAAATAATTTTCACTTCTACGGTGAACTAGAACAATTTGTGAAATCCAAAGAAATTGTCCTGAATCAAATACATCTTAACAATTTTTTTTATTTCTTGTATCTCAGTTTTCAGTCATTTTAAAATCTTCTTAAAAATACGTTTCTTAACGACGTAAATCCATTATACATATATTAATGCCTGCTGTGTGTATAGAAAGAAATTCAGCAGACATTCTACGAGTTATATTCGTGATCCCCTAGTGGAATAAATAACATTTTCAACTATACTTTCGAACAAAATGTAAGCGAGTATAAAGTAAAAAGGTTTCAAATTAGCAACAATGCATCATGCACACTGGCAACAGTGCTGTCAGCAAGTGTCTTCAACAGTTCCTCTTTTGATTTTGTGTTGAAGAAATAGATTATTTGTGTATTCATTTTTAATTATTTCACAAGATTTTGTGCAACATGTCCCCTACACACCCAATTGAAAAACCTAGTGAAGAATCACAGAGAAAGAGGAGAGCAATTGATCTTGAAACGAAGTTCAAAGTTCAACGATAGTCACGAAGCTATGACAAGTTTTTAATCGCTGATTGGAAAAGCTACTTCCATCATGCATAGAGGACTGAACCAAGCACATACCCCTTATCACTATGACCATAACTGCTAAGGCACTAAGTCTCTTCAACATGTTGAAGAAAGCAGGACTCAATTATGACTATGAATGCAACACTTCTTCAGGTTGGTTCATGAGATTCAAGCAGCGATTTGCACTGCATAATGTGAAAATGTATGGTGAATCTGCATGTGCCAATGAGAAGACTGCAAAGGAGTTTGTGGACAAATTGGATAAAATTAGTATGGAGGAAAATTATTTGCCATAGCAAATTTTTAATATGGATAAGACCTCCTTGATTCAGAAAAAAATGCTAGATCAGACAATTCATCGCCAAAAAAGCTAAAATCTACTCCTGGTTTCAAAGCTCTTAAACACCATGTTACGATTCTGTTAGGAGATAATGTGGCTGGATATAAACTGAAACCATTTGTGATATGGCACTATGAGAATCCACGAGTCTTCCAAAACGTTAGGAATCATACACTTCCAGTTCATTAGCAGAGATATAAGAAGTTATGGATGACTCAGAAATTGTTTGCGGATACCTTAACTGAAATGCGAGTAAAAAGGAAAGTGATTGTGAGAAAGAAAATATAGAATTTAAAATTTTATTAATTCTAGATAATGCTGCAGGTCATCTGTCTTATAACAGTGAACTTCACCAAGTTAAAGGTCATGTTTCTCCCTGCAAACACTACTTCATTGATTCAATCAATGGATCAGGAAGTTCTTTTTAGTGTTCGAAAGTTTTCACAGACTGTATTCAATATATGACTTCATTTTATCTTTTGATAAAAGAAGTAAGCCAGTAATATTTTAGTACCTGCCATAGCAGTTGCTTCTAATTGATGATTTTTCTATTTTCACTCTGCAATTCTTTTTTCTGCTGTTTGTGGACATTATTCTAAGTTATAGAAATTCTATTCTATATTTTCATCATTAAAAAACTATTTACATCTATGCAACAAAACAACAAAAAAAAAAAAGGAAAGATCAGTAGTATTTTTTTTTTCACTTAAAAAATTCCAAATATGATGACTTTTAATGCTGCTGGAAATAACTTGTCTTAGCAATATTCTCCTCAGCTACAGGGTAAAGGCTAAAAGCTGCTGAAAAAGAAAGACCGCTTTAGAGAAGTGACACTAAAGGGCCTCAAGTAGTGTTGCATAATACATCAGCAGGCTTGTTTTGTTTTCAATTCTTTCCTAAATAGGAAATACCAATATTTCTTTTACACTCTGATGGAATATTTATTTCAAAATAAGTTTTTAATTTGTAATAATCACAATTTCAATTTTATTATCGAAAACTTATGAATTATTTAATGCAATTATGCAAGAAAGAAAGAAATATTTGAATTGAAAAAAAAAAAAAAAAAAAATTCTGCACGTGTTACTTAAGTGTAAAGCTTTTTTTTGGGGGGGGGGGAGATCTGCCCTATTTTCCACTTTTTGAACACAACTGATTAAAAATATTCTGGAAAAAAAAAATATTATCAAGCAAAAGCTATTGCAATAAATAAGTTCGGAACATTACTTTTTATTTCATCTTGCACTATTACGACATATGAAAATATACATGTCACGTTCTCATACTTACAGATTGAGATCTACTGCTGCTGGTTGAAACTACTCTGCTTTTTTTTTTTGGTTGCTTGTAGGTTGTAGGTTTTGTAGGTTGCTTGCATTGGCTAATGCTAGTGTCGCCGATACTTTATAGTTTTACTATATTCGGCAAGAAACTCTCTGATTCCAATCTTTGAGTTTCTTATTCAGTTTTAAAGCTATGTGGGATTTAATATCACCTTAATTTTAAGTAATGTTTTCATTGCCGAAATGAAGCTTATTAGTATACTTAAGTAACTTAATGGTTGCACCTGTTTGTAAAACTCGTTCGCAGAGTATATAAGTTCTTTTCGCTATACACTTTGGTATTAGGTCTAGCTACTCACTGATAAAGCCTCAAAAAAGGCTGAAACCGGTCTGGGTAGTGACCTCCCTCCATAATGTAATAACGGCATACATTTCCTAGGAAATGTGTTTTTACATTATGGAAAATACCTAAGAATAGCGATCTGAACTTCCCCCACCTTTGTAACGAGTCGTCCGATTTTGTACTACGTACTAGGGTCACTTGCATTGGCTAACGCTAGTGTCGCCGATACTTTATAGTTTTACTATATTCGGCAAGAAACTCTCTGATTCCAATCTTTGAGTTTCTTATTCGGTTTTAAAGCTATGTGGGATTTAATATCCCCTTAATTTTAAGTAATACTCTGGTTTTATTAACAAGACATTAAATTGCATTACATTCTTATTTCAAGTCTAATTTTAATATATAGCAAAATTGTATTTTCATTAGTATTTCAAATGAACTTGTAAAACGAAACAAATTATTATTATTTCTGGAGCTCATTTCAATAACAAAAACGAAATTTCTTTATCATTGTAAAATAACACTTTGTGAATGAAAGCAACAAAAATAGGTATATGAAGAAATTATGAGCCATACGCATCCTATACACAATTGATTAAAATTTTGTATGATTTGAAGTATTCCATGCCCCCCCCCCTTCTTCCGTCCCACTCATTGTAAATGAATTATAAATACCTACTTTGCTCTAATTTAATACCTATAACTCAGCTTCTAATGAAACAATGTCATAAAGAGTTGAATCAACACCAAGGTAGGTTGCTGCAATAAATGATACAACAGGTTACGCCACTAGTTTCTTCTATTTTCGAAATGTTGAGTTTCTTTTTCGACAGAGGGTATAGATAATAATACAGAAATCTTTAATGATATCAAATGTGAAGTGAACATTCTGTGAAAAGTATATAACACATTTGATACGATTAAAGATTTCCGTATTATTATCTACACACTCTGTCGAAAACGAAACTCAACTTTTCGAACATAGAAGAAACTAGTGGCACGACCTGTTGCATTTCTTTGTTGTCGAAAGCTGCAACTTTCCTTAGTGTCGAGTCAACTGTTTATGACATTTGTTTCATTAGAAGCTGCGTTATAGTGCCAAGAGCGATTTTTTTTTTTGATGAATGGTCGGAAAACGTGTTTCAAACAGACAACTGCGAATAACTTTTGTGTTCAACTTGGTAAGTTTTACTAAAACTCAAATGATTCAAAAAGCATACAGTGATGAATACTTATCCTGTACTCAAAGTTTATGAGCCATTTAAGTGAGTGCAAAGTGGTCGATGCTTGAAGCCATCGAAAATCTGTGCCGTCCAAAAACTGTAGTGAGCGAAGATAAATCCAAAAATTGCGTGATTTCATCAAAGAAATCGTCCATGAGATTGATTGAAAATGAATTGGGGATTCTAAAATGAACTGTAGACAGCATTTTCACCGAGAGTTTGGGCCGTCGTGAATTGAATTCGCAATTTGTTCCCCACAAGTTGATCAAAAAATGTATCCAATTAAACATTGCAAGGACCTCATTAAAACCGCTCGTAAGGACTAACTTTCTTAAAATGATCATTACCGGTGGAAAAATGTAGTGTTTTGAGTATGAGCCCAAAACAATGTTCCAGAGTGCTGAATGGAAGACCATTAGAAGAGGGGCATCCAAAAAAAAGTCGATTGGAGGAGTCAAAAGTAAAGACAATGCTGATTTGTTTCTATGATTCAAAGGGCATTATCCACAAAGAATTCATTCCGCCTGGCCAATCGGTCAATGGTGAGTTTTTTCTTGAATTTTTGAGGTGATTGATAGCGAAATTTGTCGCATACGGCATTAATATCGTGACGACTGACCATTCTTCAAAAGAGTCACTATAACTAGACTTCTAATGAAAGAAATGTCATAAACAGTTGAAACAACCCTAATGAAGGTTGCCGCTTTCGACAACAAAAATATACAACAGGTGGTGCCACTAGTTTACTCTATTTGCGAAAAATTCAGTTTCATTTTGGAGAGAGGGTTTATAAAGCAAAGTAGTCGAAGTGTGTCCATCAGGCAATCTACGAAATTTGATTTTTAATAAAAATGAAAATAACATAATCTGGAAAGTTGGCAACAATTTTTTTTTTTAATACATTACTTTAAATAATTATCTTGAATTACGTTCTTCGAGAACAAATAAAATGTACTGTCGACTATACAAAATTAGCACATAAAAATAAAAATGACATTAGTTTTTCAAGGTAATGCAATATTCAAGTGAATAAAGTATGCAAGGATCTCTTATTTTGTCCTGGTATTAAAAATTGTATAATAAAAGGAATGAACAAAAATAATTTCTATATTTTTTGTCTATCCCATACAAGTTAAAGTCCAAGTTACCCAGTATGAAAGAACAAGGAATTGTGTTTCTTGTTATTGGCAAATAAGATGCAGCGATGATTGCGAATTCTCTTCATCTTGAAGGTTTATCGCAAGTTTAACTGAACCTGACATCCCACTGCACTTCTTATACACGCTCTTTCAACAGAGCATGCATTGTATCCAGATTTTGCTGGATGTATATAAATAGAAGGAAGAAAATAAAAAAATCAGAATCTTTTTACGAGGATCTACAACAAATTATGCAGTATATAATTATGTACCGCTGTAAATCTTACCCATACCTCATTGTGGTGGAGAGGTGAATGGGAGATGCAGGTGAAGTATGTCGGAAACTTGGTCTTCCAGAAGGGTCACCCCAGGCATGAAGGCTACATCAATATTCCCGGCTAAGGTGAGAGGCGTCTGGTCATTGGGCTATTAACTATCATTGGATGCAAAACAATATTATTCGAAAAACCAACATAAATATGAATCGGATGGGAAAATTGGATATTGATCGGAAACAGAAAAGGAAAAGAATACGATACGGAATAATAAAACTAGCAACAATGAATGTAAGAGCAATTAATAGAAAAGAGGAAGAACTTATTCCAGAAATAACCAAAAGAAACATTGAAATATGCAGCATAATAGAAACAAACAAACAAAAAAAGTAAATGGAATAATGAACTTATAAGGCTATATATTTATGTACAGTAGGGTAAAAAAACAAAACAGAGCTGAAGCTGGAGTAGGAATAGTAATACATAAAGAGTTAATATTAATAGTCAGGATAAAAACAGATAGAGATAAATATAATTATAATATATGCTCCAGAAGGAGGAAGAAAATAAAAACAAAACAAAATCTTTTTATGAGGTTCTACAACAAATAGTACAAGAATTAAAAAACCAAATGAATAATAGATTATAATGGGACACTTAAAAATAAGAATAGGAAAAATACCAATACATGGAATTATGCAAAGACTTAATGAAGAATCAATAATCCAGGAATATTGATACAATTCTGTGCAAATAAAAGTTTAAAATAAAGAATATATTTCATCAGCATAAAAACAGAATAAAATAACATTTTAAAACACATGAGGACAGAAATCAATAATAGATTATATTATATGCAATAAAGTATTACAGTCATCAGAAATAGAACACGTCACAGAGTGTTAACATCAGAAGAAATTGGAAGTGACCATAACGTGTTAATATGTAAATCGAGACTTTACTAGAAATGGGTGAAAATAAAATTAAAAGAAAATCAGCACAAACAGTATGCTACAATAGATTAAAACAAAAGTTCCAGGATAACTCACTAAGCAGTGAACAACATGTAGAAGATAGTTGGAAGATTTTTAATACAAATTTAACTGAAATAGGAACACAAGTATTAGGGTTAAAAATAAATAAATAAATAAAAATACGAAAATTAAAGAATATGGCCTTCATGGTTTAACGAAGGAAAGAAATATTAACAAAAGTAAAATATCTATAAATGAAAACAACAGATAATTGGAACGAATAAAAGGAAATAAGTAATAAAGTTTAATCAGAAGAAAACAGAAAGTAAAAATCAATTTTTGGAATCATATACAAAAGAATTTGAATATGATTTTTATGGTATACAGAAACAAATATGGAGATTTATTAATACACAAAAGAAAGAAGAAGAATATATCCCAATATTAAAAGTAGAAACAGAAGAATTAGAAAATTATTTTAAAACCTTTATAAATAAATAGTTGAAATAAAAGTAGAACTAGGTATACAAACCAAGAAGAAATAAACACAACAGAAATAAAAATTGAAAAAACATTAAATTGAGAATGCAATTAAAAAATTGAAGAGTAAGAAATGACTAGGTCTAGATAACATCAATAATGAATCATTAAAAATTGTAAAGAAATTATAACTCAGGGTTTAGATATACTATACAATAAAATAATAAAAACAAAAGAGATTCCTGTAGAATGAAAAAAAAAAAAAGTCTAATAATACCCATATTTAAGAAAGGATATTAAAAAAAAAGAAGATAAAAACAGAAAATTATCTTCTCTACTGCTCATGGTGGGTTGAGTTCCTCAGAGACGAATCTTTGCCATTACTTTGGCTGCTGTCTTCTTATGAAGTTCTATTATGGAGTTGAAGTGGGTACTTTCTTTAATGTTGTCAATGCATTTCTTTCTTGGTCTTCCTTCTACCATTTAATATGTTTGATAGTCTTTCTCGGTTCATTTTGTAACATGTCCAAACCAGCTTAATTGGTACAGTAGTTATTGTTTCCATAAAGTTAAGTTCTTCTCTGACTTTTTCATTTTGTTTTTCAGTCCGGTTTTTTCTATTGATTTTCCTATTTTTTCTCATTTTAAAAGCATGGAGTTTATCCATTTCTTTCTCGCTTAAGATCCAGCATTCTGAGCCATACAGTACTGTGGGAATTATCACTGTTCTATATATCTTAAATTTGAGTTCTTTGCTTAATCTTTTATGGTTCCTATTTTGTGGTGTGCCCATTGTTATCCATCCTTTATTGATTCAGTGTTTTACGGTTTCGAGACAGTCTAGATCTTCAGTGATCATTGATCCTAGGTAATTGAACTGCTTTACTTGTCCTGTATTTTTGTTTCCTATTTTCATTTGAAATTCTTCCTATTACTATTAATTAGTTTTGTTTTAGTAAAATTGAATTCCATTTCATATTTATTACTTGTTTGAATGTAGCCTGGTCAGAATATTTTCTAATTTTTCTTGGCTGTCTGTATCATCATCATCATCAAATTCCTGCCATGTACCCTCAAGGGGTGTACAGGATATGACAGTACTACATGAAAAAATTACATCATTACTAACTTCCTATCTACAATTTTCCTCCAAATCAGTCTGTTACTTGTCAAGACTCCAAGATTATCAGATCTTATATTTCTATCGTCTAAGGCACTTTGTACCGTATCAATCCACCTATATCTTGGTCTTCCTCTGTGTCGTTTTCCTGTCAACCTGGCAGAGAACACTTGTTTTGCTAATCTTTCCTCTCCCATTCTATTTAAGTGACCATACCATCTGAGATTAGCTCTGCTAACGCATTCCTGGATGCTGACAATGTCAAGTTCTTTCCTAATATCCTCATTTTTAATATGATATTGCCATTGATGCCATCTGTTCACGCCTCTAATCTTTCTCAGGACTCTCATATCTGCGGTCTCTAGTCTTTGGTCATGTGTTTTACTTCGGACCCAGCTCTCAGATCCATAAGTTAAAATTGGTTTGAACACAGTCTTGTATACAGCTAATTTAGTGTTCCGACTAATTTCTTTCTTATTTCATATGAATTTATTCAATTGACTTCCCACGATACCAGCTTTCTGATTCTGTTGTCTATTTCTATATTTAGTTTACCATCTTCAGTAAAAATTGTGCCTAAGTAGCTGAAATGTTTTACTTGTTCCACAGGTTCTCCATTCACAACACAGTTGACATTTTCAATGATTCTGCCTATTTTCATTGTCTTTGTCTTTTTATTGCTGACCTTCATACCATATTTATTACAACAGCTATTCAATTTAGTCAGAGAATCTTGCAGACTTGTAGCGGATTTATTTAGAAGTATAACATGATCCGCATAAAGCAAAGAGCTGACATTAACATCTCCAATTTTGATATCAGGTTTAATACCACATTCCTTCATAATGTGATCCATATAGATAATGAATAACAGAGGGGATAATGTACATCCTTGTCTCACACCAGATTTAATATTAAACCATCTTCCTGTACTTCCTTCAATTCTAACTGCTGACTTACAACTCAAATAAAGACTAAGTATTGCTTGATATAATGCCCCATTGACACCATATAACTGCAGCGTATTGAATAGCTTCTCTCTTGGCACCTTGTCATATGCCTTTTCCAAATCGACAAAACTTAAATACAGATCTTTGTTATATTCCCATGCTTTCTCGACTATTTGTCGTAAAGTGAAGATCTGATCCTGACAGCCTCTATTTGGCCTGAATCCAGCTTGTTCTTCACCAAGCTTTTCTTCCACAATTCTTCTCAACCGTTTCTCAAGTATACTTGCATAGATCTTGCCAGGAACACTCAGTAGGGAAATACCTCTGTAATTCTCACATTCAGTTTTATTTCCCTTTTTATATATGGGTACCATGAGAGCTCTACTACAATCATCGGGAATTCGTCCCTCTGTCCAGGCTTTCTGAACTATGCAGTGCAGCCACTGTAAGACTCTTATACCACCATACTTCAGCATTTCTGGTCGAATATCATCTACTCCTGCTGCCTTTCCACATTTCAAGCCTTTGATGGCTTTTTCTACTTCAAGTATGGATATGTATTCCTGACTGCATGCCTGGTCAGTGTTTTTTTTATCACTGTGCTGTCATCACTGCTTGTTTCATTTAGCAGTTTTTCAAAGTAATTACTCCATACTTCAAGGATATCTTTTTCTTGTGTTTTCATTTCACCTTTATCATCTCTAATTCCTTTTACAGCACTCTTTCCTCCATTCTTAAGCTTCTTCAACAACCTCCAGAATATTTTGCCACCTTCTTGATATTTATTTTCTATATTCTTGCCAAAGTCCTCCCATGACTTTTGTTTAGCTAGTTTTACACACTGTTTAGCTTTCTTACATTTGTCTCTGTATTCTGTAAGAGTAAAAGCTGACTTATTTGCCAGGAACTTTTGATATGCTTTCTTCTTTTCCTTCACTGCCTCTTTAACTTCCTGTGTCCACCAGGGAGTTCTGATTTTTTTATCCTTGCACACAACCTCACCACATGCCTCTCTGGCAGAATCAATCAATATTTCCTTCAGAGTTTGCCACTGAATCTCCAAGGTTTGATTCCTGTTCTCAAACTCTTTCATTTTCTTTTCAATAATATTTCTGTATTTTAGTCTACAGTTCACATCTGAGAGCTGATCAACTTTTATTCGCTTTAAAACTTTCTTACATGTTATTCTTTTCAATATGAAATTCAATTTTATCCTGCTCAAGACTAAATAGTGATCACTTCCAATTTCAAATCCTCTGTACACTCTGGTGTCCTGCACCAGGCAGAAAACATCACTATCAACAATAACATAGTCAATGAGACTTTTCTTATTCCTAGCCTCTTCTCTCCATGTGAATTTGTGCACATTTTTATGTTGGAACATATCATCAGCATACTTTAAATATGTAATATTTCTTCCATTTGCCATTATGCCTTCATATATCTGTAGTCCTTCATCTACAAATTCTTTTAGGTACAGGTTGAATAAACATGGTGACAATGGACAGCCATGCATAACTCCTTTTTAAATTGCTATCTGATCTGTTTCTATGTTTTTGTATTTCTGAGCAGTAATTCTGGATACAGTTTAATAGATATTTTCAAACCTTCTGTTTTTAGAAATTTATTAAGTTTGCTTCTGTTAATTGAGTTCAAAAGATTGTTTGAAGTTGATAAAACAGCAGTAGAGTTTTATTTGTCTCACATAACACCTGGTAATCTGTTTAATGTGAAAATTGCATCAATTGGGCTAATGCTAGTTCTAAATCCCATTTACTCTTCTTCCATCTCTCTTCATGGGAATGTTTAACTCTGTTTTGAAGAATCCTGATGAATATTTTATTACAATGGCTTGAAAAGGGTGATAAGTCTATAGTTAATGCAGGATCTGACATCTCCTTTTCTTGTGGATGGGTATGATCTGGCCTGTTCTCCATTCGTTTGGTAAATTTCCTTTCTTAAGTATTTTGTTGAACAGTTTCCTTAAATAATTTATTATCCATTTCCCCCCTTTTTCTAGAAGTTCTTTTTGAATGCTGTCTATGGCTGGTGCTTTATCATTTTTAATTTGTTTGATTGTTGTATGTATTTCTTCATTTAGGATGTCTTTTGTGTCAGAAGTTTCTTCACTGTTGAAGCCACCTTGATCAATGTTTTCTTCATCTGCAAATGCTTCTTTCATATGATTAGTCCATATTTCTTTTATTGCTTCAATGCTGCTTGTGGTTCCATCTTGTTGCAATATAGAAACTGGGTTGGGTGAGTATGGTCTGCTTATCTCTTTAACTATCTCATATGGTCTTGGGTCATGTTTCCCACAATTATGGTTTTTCCTCCAAGTATGTGATGATTTTTGCTAATCTACAGTTTTTGTTCTTATTCTCTTACATAAGTCCAAAATCTTTGGTGTAAGCAATCATGATTCACTCTTGTCTGGTAGCCCAGATGTTTGTTGCTGTTACTTTACCTATTTTCCAAGACTCCAGGACTGTATCTAAAGCAAGATTATTTAATTTTTCTTTCAATGATTTGTGACAGATATGGTCACGCTATCATTTAGTTTTGAGAAGTCCATCTTCTTTTGTTTTTGGTGGTTTATTCTCTTTCTTTTGCAACTGACTTTTAGTTTGGCTGATAACAGTTGATAGCCTGTATCCATGTCAATAATTTTTTTAATGTTTTGATATTTTAGAAGGAACATTTCTTATTATTGATTATATAGTCTATATAGTTTCTGATTTCGTGGTTTGGTGATGTCTAAGTGTATTTCTGTTGTGGCCTGTGTTTGAATATGGTATTTGTGATTAACAGTTGATTTATTTTGCAAAAATTAATAAAGTCCTCTTTTCTTTCATTCATCTTTCCATGACCAAATTTTCCCATTACTTATAATTTATGTTCAGAGTACAGAACAATATTTGAATTAAAATCTTCCATAATAATCAGGATATCTCTAGTACTTGTTTGCCTTATTTCTCTTTGCAATTTTTCAAGAAATTGATTATATTCCAATATTCCACCTCTTCATGTGATTGGACTGGGCTATAAACCTCTATTTTTATGAATATTCCTCTTTCTTTTGTTTTGGATCTTAGATAAATGACTCTAGAGGATATGTTTCTTACCTCAGCTATTGAGTTTAGGAACCATTTTTTTAATGATTAGCTCTACACCTTCTCTGTGATGGTTATCTTTTCTCCCTAAGTAAAATAAGGTTGCACTTTTTCCTCAGTACAGTGGGTCTCTGCAACTCCAACTATTTCTCATTTGAACAGTTCTAGTTGCCTCTCAATCAGTTTTAATTTGCCAGGTTTGTACAATGTTCTGATGTTGATGGTTGAAATATTATATATGCTGTTTGCATTCCACATAGCTGTCTTCTTACCTACTCTATGTGGACTTCAGTTCAGTGTGTCAGCTCTCCTTACACGGTAGCACTATTTCTGCTCCTATTTGCTGGCCAATTCATCTTTAAAGATTTTAGGCAATTAATGCAGCTGGATTGCCATTTTTCTGCTGCATATCTGTTGGTCTAGGGGCCAACAGGTATGCAGAAAATTATAGATGGATAAATTTATTAAATACTTCGTTAAAATTACTAACATGAATTCTAAATAATAAAATAAAGGAAATTAATCTACTAGTTGAACAACAAGGATTTAGAGAAGATAGATAATGTACATATGCAATATTTATAATTCAATAACTGATAGAGAAAACAATAGAATATAATACAAAATTATTTATATGCTTTATAGACCTGGAAGAGCATTTCACAGAATATTAATTCAAGAGTATTAGATATATTGCAGAGAAGAAAAGTATCAGAAAACATAACACAAATAATTAAAGAAATATATGATAACAATAGTTGTATAATAAAAACACAAGGAAAAACAAGCAAAGAAATACCAATAAATAATGGTATTAGACAAGGAGACACCTAAGTCAAACATTATTCAATATAATAATGTACGGAATAAAACAAAACGTTAAAAAATACGAAATACGGGAGTGGAAATAAAAACAGAATAATAAGAACTATATGTTATGCAGACGATGTAATATTAATTGCAGAAAATAAAATCCAGTTAAAAATATTACGACTTGCATTTAATAAAGCAGCAAAATTATATAATATTAAGATATCAAAAACCAAAACAAAATGTATGATAATATCACAAGAACCACAAAGTTGTAAATTAGAATTGGAAGGTACTATTATGGAACAAATAACACATTACAAGTATTTAGGTAAAGAACTGAACCGGAAAGGAAGGCCACATCCAGAAGTCAGAGAATAAGATGAAAAAGCTGCAAGAATATCAGGACGCTTGAAAAAGAATTTATAAAGCAGTATTCAGACCTATTATGACATATAATGCAAAAACAAGACAAATGTTAAACACTGGTGAAATGAATATATTAAGAAAAATAGTAAACAAAACTAGACTAGATAAAATAAAAAATTCAGACAAGAAAACAATATCAAATACAAGCAATAAACAATTGGATTTCAACATGAAGAATAAAATGGATTGAACATGTACAGTGAAGAAAGAATAATAAAGCAAGTCTACATTTGGAAACCAAAGAATAAAAGAAAAACAGGAAGTCCTAGAAAAAGTTAGCATAAAAGATGAAATCTTGGTCGCCATAGATATTATACCTAATGCGTTAAAAAGAAGATAACGACGTAATGAACGAACCCAAGTCACTCACGATCTTTGTCGAAGCGAGTGTGTTATTCACAGTTTTCTTCAATTACACCTGATTTTTTATTTTCTATTTTTTAACTATAACAATTTCATTCTACCAACAATGTCAAAAAGAAGCAACAGTGCAAAACCAGAAAATGGTCAAAAAAAAAACAAAGAAAAGCAGATTAGAGAAAAAAGCGAAATTTTCACCAGTCATCAAGCCGATTGCACTGTTAAAGCTCTTTCTGGAAATTTCTCTGCCGTTTCTACATTTTGAACTATTTTAAAGGATATAGCAAAATATTTAAAAGAATAAAAATTCAGAAATCCATGCCCTCTACATGGTTGCATAATAAAGAAACATGTAGTATAATTCCTCATAAGGAAAATTGATTATTTGAATCTGCACTCGACTAGCGAGCCGATATCCTCCTCTCTCTGGCAGAACTAGGTGTCACCTAGTCCTTAAATTCGAAACTTCCATTTCGTCCCCTTATTACCGGTACGTCACATCCGGTTGCCATCGTACCTGATCGTAAACGATGTACCTGCTCACGCAGTTATGAGTCCGCTGCGATTTCCAGTACGCTCCCTTGTTAATGAAATGACCGTTTGGAAGGAAAGAGTCCGATTTTATAAATGGAATACTTCAAAATGTGCTAATGACTCGTAGTTTTCTTTGGTTGCGTTGTCATGACTAAAAGTTAAGAAAGTGCATAATATGCAAATTTTGAAATTTATTACGATTCAGTAACTGCACCGGTGTCAGGTCTAAGTGACACATTTGCCTGCGACCGCTGTTCAGCAGAATGCATACAGCTTTAGACAAATTACTTGACTCTTGTGAGCTTGGTTGATCGCTAAATTTTTATATAATACATTGACAGGTCAGCTTTCTGTCTTCTGATAACTTTTTGTACTGACTTTCACTAATTTTTGAGCAGTAGAAATGATAGTTTTTGTTACAATTAGAATTTACCAACCTTATAAAGTCTTGTTATCATAGGCTAGTTCCTCGCATACTTCGAGGCGTATCGCCATTTCCTAAGAATAGCACCCGCCATGTACGTAGGTCGGAAGGTTATAGCAGTTCTCCGGTTTGTAGATCTATATCATTGACTGCTTGGATAGTATAAAATGCACAAAATTTTCAGTTATATCACCTTGTAGTGATAAGGTACATGACAAACCAAAATTTACTTACTAATTAAGAATAAGTAAATTGGGAGGCTACTTACTGATACATTGCCACCTAGTGTTCAAATTGAGGACTTTGCTACACTACCGCAACAAATGACATCAACTGCTTCATTCCACTGCTATGCTCACCACCTATCGGAGTTAATTCAATCGGTTGAAGAACAGTAATATAATATAAAATTACCTATTTAAATTAAGGGGATATTAAATCCCACATTGTTTCAAAATCGAATAAGAAAATGAAAGATCGGAACCAAAGAGTTTCATGCCGAATATAGTAACAGTAGACTACAAAAATAGCGTGGATACTAGCGTAAGCTAAAGCAAGTAGGACAAACTAGGGCAAGTGTAGCAAAGATGGATAAAGCTCTTTATGGTGGAGGTCACTACTCAGACCGGTTTCGACCGTTAATGAGGTCTCATCAGTGAGTAGGTAGAACTAATTAATACTGAGGGTATAGCGAAAATAATTTATATACTCTGATATATGAGTTGCCAAACAGGTGTACCGATTAAATTACTTAAAGAAAGAGCCGATAGCTTCATTTTAGCGTCAATAAAAGCTGCAACTACTTTTATAGTTTACTATTACTATATTAGTTAGCCTGTGTAGCTCAGTGGATGTGGCGTTTGCACACCACCGCGCTAGGCCGCACGAAGGAAGTCTTGGTTTCGAGTCTAGTCGGCGACTAGAGGAAATTTTTCTAAGCCTTTTTTCGACCGGTTCCCGAGTTAGTCGATCTCTGGCACGGGCAAGCAGGTTTTTCCTCCCGGAAACTCGGGTTTTTCGTCCTGTAAACTCAAGAAAATCGACCGTAGAACCCACATTATTTTCAGACATTAAATATATTGTGTTAGGGTTAGAGACCATGAGATGGCGGCACATTTGAGCCGT
This sequence comes from Typopeltis vanoorti, assembly GCF_054136105.1. Taxonomy (NCBI): domain Eukaryota; kingdom Metazoa; phylum Arthropoda; class Arachnida; order Uropygi; family Thelyphonidae; genus Typopeltis; species Typopeltis vanoorti. The sequence goes on along the minus strand of NC_143572.1, from coordinate 83,564,102 downwards.
CTCTCTTCACTGCGTACCGCTTAATTAGTGATAGCCTTGGGCCATCTGTCTCTGATTGGGTACCAGTGGAGATTGAACTGCCCACTCAGTCTCCAAAAGTTAGATAGGGCTAAATGGCCTCGCCTACTCCCGTATATACGGGAATAAAAAAAGGCGTTAGCTGATTTTTTTTTTTTTTTTTATTACTATATTCGGCATGAAACTGTTTGATTCCGATCTTTGATTTTCTTATTCGGTTTTGAAACAATGTGGGATTTAATATCCCATTAATTTAAATAATGTTACATCGCCGAAATGAAGTCTATTGGCTCTTTATTTAAGTAATAAAATTACCTAGTTGATATTCAAGGATTTATAGTGTGGCATGGTATGTTGGTTCTGATAAATGCAAAAGTGCCACCTTGGCGCAAAAAGACCTATGCAATGAGTAGTTTAACTATGGGATTCTCATATGAAAAGTTGTTTTGATTTCCATGACAGCAGTGGCACTGCACATCGTTTATACTGCCTTTTTGACCATCGCTATTTGGCAAAATAAATGTGGAAAGAATTTTTCTTTTTCTTTTTTTTTTGGTAAGAATTAATGTTAGGTTATTTGCTTGGATTTTTGATGTTATTTATGTTTGCATTTTTTGTGTTTTGTTTTAATGGTTTTTTGAAATATTTTTGCGGAATTCCGCAGTAAAATCGCATTTCTTTGTTTTGTGGTCCATTGCATAGATGTTGTGTGGAACAATGTAATAAGTAAGCAGATGTGATTTCTTGTTTGAACGTATGTCGAGAATTTCATCCCATGTCGAAAAATACTGTAATCGCAAATTATGTAAAGATTATTTATGTAAAGTATTTCCATAAACAACTCACAATTGTGGGCTTTTCTTTTCCTGAATTTTTACGGTCTGTTTGGCTATTGTTCGAGTAATGTAGAAAATGAATTCTTGTTCTACATCCTACCCCCTGGATATGCACTGGCAAATGATGAAGTTTCGGACCAACCCGAAGACTGAAAATGAAAGTACAATTATTTTCATCACAAGCTTCTTCAAGAGCTTCCATTTCAAATGTCGACACTTCCAAGACCGCAAAATTAATCGCTTCACCACTATATATACAGTATATATAATATATACCATAATTGAACTTCATTGGTTCAAAATTTCTCTACCAAATCAACCTGCCGTTTTCATATACCATTTTATTGCTCTCCAAACTCCATCAAATACTCTGACCTCTTCAGCTAAACCTGAACTTTGTATTTCAGCCGAAGTACTGCAGTAGTAAAGTCATTCTCGTTGGGACTTTAAAGTCCAACATTCATAATGGTTTCGCTTCTCCAGTTTCATCGATCAATCAAGAAGGGATATAGAGGTGTTCGTCATCAGCAATGACCTATCTCAGATCGTTATTCTTCCTACCATAGTACCTGACAACCCCATTCAGTTTGCAATCAGACTTGACTTCTTCGTATCAAGATCCCTGTCCTTGTATGCTGTGGTTATCTGTTCCCTTCTTGGTAGATAATTAATACAAGGGTGCCATCTAGAAGTATCTCAGTGGATTATTTTCCTCTGAAGGATTGTCCATCTATTACTTCAGTTCTTCTCATCCAAACTCCTGCCCAGACTGAATAACAGAAATCATCTTAACAGGAATGAAGATTTTCATCTCTTATTCCACTCAAAATTCTCACACACCATCAAAACCGTGGTTAATAAAAAATTGCATCAATGCGGTAATAGAAAAGTATCTTTGCATATTAAGGATGGATGAAAGCAAAATCTTCTGTGGCCTACTCTGGCTGTTCTAATCCTTGCAACAGTCATAAAAGATTCATCACCAAGTCGAAGCCAGACTTTGAAAGGGCCAAATTCTGTAAATTCTCCTTATGTCCAAATGGCAGTCAGTCCTTCTTGTCCGTTGCCAAGGGCATTGGGAGCAATTTCTTCTACCCAGGTTCTTATCACTCTCATATCCTGATAGCACAGAAGTTATATCGCATTAAGACAAAAACAACTTACTGAAATAAGTCTTTTCTTCCAATTCTTGCATTAATGATCTGGAGAAAGGTCATTTGTTTTAAACGATATAGGCGCTCTTCACGGCTTCCAGAGTCTTCCAACAAAAAGAAATCCGAAGAATCCTTAATAACATAAACACATACAAAGCATCTGGTCTTGACACTGTCCTACCTACTGCGCTAAAAATTATGTCCCAGAACTAACACCTATTCTGTGTTGCCACTTGAATCTATTCTATTCAGCTCTCATCTACCTTGCAACATGGAAACAGGTTCACATCCATCCCATCTTAAAGAAAATTATTTAAAGACAACCAATGGTATGCAATCGAATTTGTCTCACTTCTATTGTCTCTAAAAAAATGGAGGTTATCAACAACCAAATCTTGAACTATCTAGAGACATATCAACTAATCATGGTCAATAGTATGAATTCCTCTACTCTCCATCTACAGCTGAACTTCTTGGGTTCACCAATCACCTCTGGACTAAGACTATAGATAAATTTACAGGAACTGATATTTTTGCTCTCAACATTTCAAATACATTTGATCGGGTTTGTTTAAGGAGCCTACGTAACCAACATCCATCTTATGGTCTGCCTTCCTCACTATGCAACTGGATCAATGACTTTCCCACTTATTGCTCACTTCATATCATAGTGGACGGTTTATGATCATCGTGTTACCAAACAATGTAGGATTACCCCAAAGTTCTGTTCTTTCCCGTTTCACTTCCTGTTTGTTTATAAATGATCTGGTCTTTTCCAAACCTATCCATAACTCTGCATATGAGAGTACACTCCATTCCTCCTTTTCATTCGACAACCCTATAGTAGTAAAGTATTAGTATCCACAGTGTAATGACCAATGACCTGAACTCGGTTTTCATAGTTTTTTCAGTTGGGCAAGGAAAACATTTCATGTGTCAATGCCACCAAAACTCATATATTTCTGATTAATCACAAAAAAGAACTCTCATTCCTGATCTCTTGCCTTCAGTAATATTGAGATATCCAAACATGATCAGAGTTCTCTTCTTGCACTGATCTGTATGTCCGATCTTTCCTGGCACAACCACATTTCAACTATAGCTTCTGCATTCTCGAAAATATTTTTATATCTTCGAGAATTCTTGAAAGTGGAAGTAGTGTCTTTTCGCAAAAGACACTACTTCGAACTTCCAGAGATCCTGGATCTATACAAATCCAAAATCCACTCAGTCATGGAATACTGCTCCTATATTTGGAGTGGTACACCAAGCTCCTCTCTAAGATTTCTCTATTCTTTCCAGTAAAGGGCAATCCATTTAATTAATGATAATTTCTCCAATACCCGCTTCAAATCCTCTCTAATAGACCTTCGGTTTCAGTCCTCTGCCTCTTCTACCCACACTTTCATGCAAAGTGCAAGGCTGAATTGACACCAATATTCCTCTAGACCTACTTCAAAATCATCAGAAAAACGACAACTGGTAAAAAGTATTAAAGACCACCGTGACACTCACCGAACCAACTTCACTGCCACTTCCTTTATTCTATCTGCTTCTGTTCTTTGGAAAAACCTTGACCACTATGATTTCCTCAAAGAATGAAAACTTAGCTGTTCAAGCAACATGTGAACAGATTCCTCCTTTCTTCTATTCCTCTTGCTCATACACATCAGTAATGTGGTGTATGTCTTCTGGCCATTCGTTTCTGGATCAGATATAAAATATTCTATCTGATGTAAATTTAATTGGCGGTTCTCATTGGCAACCACCTCACACTTCCGATTGCACTCATTCGCCACTCTCATAGCAAACAATTTCAACCTTACATCCCTACTAACTACACGGTTACTGAATTTCCAACTTTGATCGATTGCTACTCCCTTAGCAATTGTTTCTACAAACCTAAAAGCACCTTGAGAGGAACTGCCATTGAAGGCTCCCAACCACTTCCACATTCAGAATTTTTTCATTGAAGAAACCCAATGAAAAAAAATCTGAACAAAAGTTCTAGATTTGGGAACTTCTTCGCTACTTTGTGGGAGGCTTTGAAGCACTGAATTGATCTGATGTGCGCTTTTACCAATTTTCCTAAGAGGATCTGTTAAATTCGGGGGGGCCATGTCAGCAATTATCTCAATATTCTCATCCAATCGATGAGGATATGGAGATCGTAACTGCCTCTGATTTATTTTTAACCAACAAATTTCTTTCTCTCTCGAACGACTCATTCGACTCGATTCTCATAGAATAGAATATCTTAGCATATCAGATATGCTAAGAACATCTTAGCATCTCTGGTCCAGAATAATTGATACTTTTTTCGGTTTTCGCTTTTCTGACGTGGTAGAACAGATTTTGGTTAAACAGTGTTAAATATTCAAGTATTAAGACTGGTATATTGTTTTGCAATTCGTTGAAGTCCTTGACAACTGTTTTTTCAGCTTGCTGGCTTTTATGAGATTGTCTCTTAGGGATTTGATTTTAAGATGAAATATGAAATATACAAATCAAAATCTCGGAATACATTGACGGGCTACCACAGTAAAAAACAATAAATTTCTAATTAGATTAAAAAGAAGACTTCGGCACAAACAGAAGAGCAACAACAAAAAATGAACTTGACCCATCAGGCAGATGTAAATAAACCAGAATGCATCAGCAATTGTACTTTTGAATACCTCGATACATGGAAACAGCAACAATTTAAACTAACGCCCTCTCCATCAGGTATATTAACATTAGAAGCATCAACGATGTTATTGATATATTGGTCATAACAGACGCATTCGTTACTAATGACGAAGCAACAGCTTTTCAAATTCCAGACTGGAATATTAATATTTCTCAAAGATAAATTAATAGAAAATGAAACTGTTTATCAGTTTGAGTATGCTGAAATCCTTTACACTGAAATAATTAATATGGCGAATTGAACACGCCCCTTAATACTGAATGCTATTTACAGGCCACCAAACTTAATCGTGATAAAATTCTGTACGAACCCAATTGCTGACTTTCATGCAAGGAATTATGCTGAACTGAATCATAATCATCTTCAACAACCATCGGTCCAATGCCCGTAGGTGTCTGCTGCCATCTTGATATGATTCTTTCATTGCATGCTATTTTGTGCAAGATAACCCAGTTTGTGTATAGTGTTTATGTACTATTTGACGATGTCATCGCCCTATTCTCTGTTTGGTCTTCCTCTTTTTTTCTTTCCTTCAATCATTCTAAATGGCAAAGCTTTTAATTTTCTCTCATCATTCATTCTACATATACGGCCAAATAGACCTAATTTCCTTTCGATTATTTTTTGGACCAGGTTTTCTTTTGGTTGTATTCGTCTGTAGATTTACTCATTGTTTATCCAGCTTATTCTCAAGATCCTTCTATAACACTTCCTCCCAAATGCCAATATTTTCCTTTCAGATTCTCTCAGGAGTAACCAGGCTTCGCATCCATAGAGCATGCTGCTGAAGATACAGGTTTCTACAATGTGCAGTTTAGTTCAGTTTAGTTTGCATCTTTATAGCTCAGTTCTTCAATATATTGTCCATGGCTTGTAAAATAGTTGTTGCTCTGGCTATTTTAATTTTTATCTCTTTTTCGCGGTCCAAGTCATGCGTCATGTGGCACCCAACATATATGAAGTGTTCCACAATTTCCAGTTGAAATCTATCTATCGTAACTCTGTTCAGTAACACCTGTTGTGCGAATATCATTGTTTTAGTTTTTTCAAAGTTGACATTTAGTCTATATTATTTTCCTTCTGTGTATATTGTTTGCAATGTGTGTTCCAGCCTTGCTGCGTCTTCTTCAATCAGGATGATGTCATCTGCAAAGCAGAGGTAGTTTATTCGATAAATGGCATCATGCCATTTATCGAAATGCCTCCACCTACTTCTTTAATCTTATCTAGAGTACTTCTAAGATGTGTGATGAAGATGATTGGTGATATTGCGGCCCCTTGTCTTGTGCCTTGACTAGTGGCAAACCAATCTCCACTCTCGCCAGCTATTCTGATTTTGCTTGTTTATATCTTTCAGCAGGCAGATCAATTTACTGTCCATACCACAGGATTCCAAGACAGCCTGTGTATATTTTAATCAATATTATCAAATGCTTTTTGGAAGTCCACGAAACAGCAATATATCTTTTTGTTCTTTATTCGAGCTTTCTCTGCTCTCAGTCTTAGTGCGAGTATTTGTTGCACTGTACGATCTTTTCGAAATCCGGCTTACTCATCCGGAAGATGTGCCTCCCTATACCCCTTCAGGCGTTCTTTTAGTATTTTCATCAGCACTTTGCAATAGTTCTCTAATTGGTGCATTATAAAGCACTGCCTTTCTAATGAGGAACAACCGAGACCGATTTTTCTTCGGGGGATACCCTGATCTCCATATTTCATTACATAACTTATGTATTTCTTTTACAACCAATTCTCCCCCATATTTCAGCATCTCGCCTATTTTGTAGTAATTTCCAGGACTCTTTTTGTTCTTGAGATGTTTTATAGCTTTATTTACCTCCACTTCGAACATATCATCTTCAAAGATCTCTGCTGGTGGAGAGATTGCTTTTAGTTCTTTGATTATTTGTTGCGGTATCATTTAGTTGATTTTATATAGTTCGCTGCAATAACTTGTCCATCTGTGTATGATTTCTGTCTTGTCCATCAATACTTTACCATTTTCATCTTTGGCTGCTACTGTTCTTGTTTACCACTTCCTATTGACATTTCTTATAGGTTTGTAGACCTCTCTACTTTTGTATTCTCCATAGCACTGTTCAGTGTCATTGCGCTGGTTCTCTAATCATTTGGCTTTATCAGGTCTTGCTCCTTTTTGTACTTCATTACATTTTTGACGGTATAACTCATCTGCTGCAGCTGAATTATCTCTTTTAAGTTTCAGTTCTCTTTTCTCTTGTACCAATTTTAGGGTTTCCTGAGTTATCCATTTCTTGTTGATCTTTTTTCTTTCAGGAATTACTTCCTCTATTGCTTTTTTAGCTGTAGTGAGTTGTTCTGCTCTTGTATTTATATTTTGTTTTTCACTTGGGGTCTTAAATTTAGTTTCCATTATGTCCTGATATGCTGTTCGTAGCCTGTCTTCATTTAGTTTTGAGATGTATCTAGCTTTTTTGAACTTTCCTTTATACTTCTGTTTCAGTTTTAGTCTTATATTCGCAATCACCAAGCAGTGGTCCGAATCAATATCAGCTACTTACAATGAATTGCACTGTTGAACTGAGGTTCTCCATTTCTGGTTTATTAATATTAGCTCGATAATATTCCTGTGTTTGCCATCGAAGGAGCGCCACGTTCGTTTACGACAATCTTTTTGTTGGAATTTGGTATTGAAATCATCAGGTTGTAATCTGTGGCAAATTCCAGAAGCATCTCTCCACGTTCATTTTTTTCTCCATATCCAAATTTTCGAATAACCTTTTCCCGTCCTGTGTTATTTTTACCAATCTTTGCATTCCAGGCTCCTCCAATGACGAGTATATCCTGCTTCGGATCCTCATCAATTTCTAGTTGTAGATCCATGTAAAATCTCTCAATGTTTTCATCTACAGTCTCTGCAGTGGGCGCATATATTTGAATGGTTCTGATATTAAATGGTTGGGCACTGAATCTTGCAACCATTATTCTTTCACTAACTGGTTTATTAGTCATTGCCTTACAGGCCTTGTTTCTTAGCAGAAAACTTATGCATGCTTCATGCTTACTTTCACTTAAAGACCAAAGAATCTTCCGCCATTTGATTCTCTTTAAAATGTCTACCTCATTTCTGAAATACTCGATATATCACATCTGTATTTCTTCATTTCTTCTTGAAGCAACTGAAATTTTCCAGTTGTCCAGAGTGAACGGACATTCCATCTGCCAGTTAATATTCCATCCTTGCATTCCATCCTTTACAGGCCTGAGTTTGATTTTTTGTCTTCGTTTTCAGTAACTGATTTTTCGATCCAACCGTGATTATTAGTTTGGGGATGCGGCCCTTGTGTGACCGGCCGACATCCGAGCTGGCATGAGTCTCTTTTCTTGTTTTTGGCATTAGATTGCAATCATGTTTTCTTTTCACTGTCAGCACATCGACACTTATCTGACAAAACCCTAGTCTTCCTTGAAGAACTTGGGAGAGAATCAGAAGGAGCATATAGAATTAGGCTTGGGGCGGCCTAAGCTCGCCTTGACGTAGTACCGTCATTGGACTTCTGTGGCATTTTATAGAGTTACTAGAGTTGTCCACTACCCCACCACGTCCTGTTAATATTGCCGCATCTTGTCCCAGACTGCTTATTGGCTATTCGCAGTTAGCCAACATCGCTGGTTACTATTTCCCCGATCCACAACCTGGGAACCCGTCCGGTGGCATGTAGCTTTGCCTCTGGAGGAAAGATCCCAGAACGAATGAACTGAATACCAATGATAATCGGTGATATAAACATAAATATCATAAGAGAAAACTATAACATCATTGTTCAATACCTAGACACGCTATCTATGTGCAGTATAACTTAATCCGAACCATATCAAGTACTTGAGAAGATATAATCAGAACTCTATCACTGCTTCTTGCTTATATCATATAAACATTCGGGCGCCATCAAATATTGGCAGTCATAAAGTGTAATCTAGCAGACATTACTTCACGGCTCTAAATCTGCACACTAAGCCACCATCCATGCAATGATCTGCATATGAAACGCAACAAAAACAATAATAGACATAGAAATAGTCAACGAAGAAATAATAAAAATCGACTAGAAACATATGGCGTCACCAGATTCAATACATACCTTATACAGCAACATAATACTTTCACTGTATGAAATATATAAAAAAAAGCTGCAAAGAAAGTCAGAAGTCGTTCAAAAACAAGCTAAAATCTGTAGATAAGGAAAAACATTATCCTAATCAACATAAACATAATAATTATACACAGAAATGACATCTTATGGAAACATTTAAAGCGGTATCTATATCACGCAGTTTTAAAAACGATATATACGGTAAAAAGAAATCGCCTTACAATGCAAATAAGAAACACAGAAAGAAACTGTTACAAAGACAAATTAACCTCCGCAGGAAATAACATGAAACAAACCTGACATCTGATCAACGACATACAGTATTAGATTGTTCTCCAAATACCACCACCTCTGAAACCATAAAACACATTCTTCAAAGTTCTATCCAACAAATAACAAATGACTCTAACCAATACTTTGTAGACTCCAACAAAAACTACACAGAAATATCCCTCCAATCAAAAAACATGAACCCCCACAACTTTGATCACAATCAAAGCAAACGTTGTGGTTCCCAACTAGAAAAGAAGCAGATCTTCTCTCTCTCTCTCTCTCTCTCTCTCTCTCTCTCTCTCTCTCTCTGTCTGTAATACATCAAATCAAACCAAACGAAGGCCCAGGAATCAATGTTAAAAGACTTAAGGATATCAAGCAGCAGGCAAATACAATATGCCCTGTCCTACTAAAATTAATAAATAAAATATTTAAATCCGGACAAACACCAAGTTGTTGAAAATGGTCATAATCTAATAAATTGAAGTTCGAATGCGACATATGATGGTAAGAAGGTAAAAATCTGAAATTCCGAACCATGAGAAAAGATTGAGAACCCAACAATCACTGCCATATGAAGTGGTCAAACGGAACATCGTGTAAGTCTCCGTTTAAGACTGGCGAATGGATTGCAGACAGGTATATCAGTGCAATTTAAGTCGGAAAATTTTCGATCTTTCAGCAAAGTCTGAATTGTTGAAAGACGTACGCCTTTTACTGTCGCGATTGAATTCTCCAAATACTTACAGTGTGTATGAATATTTCGAAAGTTGCAGCATCCTCACGATTTCAAGCCACGAGCCGCCACTGCATATAAACATAATTAGCTATGTTGCATTCATTTGGATATTCCTACTTCAGGTTTTTCTATTTTTTACCAATACTAAAGACTCGCAATGGATGACCTAAAGAAGTGAAAAGTTTCAAATTCATTACGAAGAAGAACTTTATGCAAAGATAATATTTTTTTAACGTTGAGAAGTTTTTCAACAGAATTTGAGAGTTGTTTAATTTCATAAACAACTTCTCAAATTTGGTTCATTTTCATTCCATTATTGTTAACAAATTTTCTTTAAAAATAAAAGAAATGCGATCAACGCTCTTTGGACTTCCACCTTCTGTTTGCTTCATGTAGTGAGAAGCGATGACTCAATTGATCCTGAAGAGAGTAAAGCTGTAAGTGGAACTATTTTCACCAAGAGCTTCTTCCAGACCATCTACTTTGAAATATCAACAATTTCCGAGATCAATGACATTTAATGATTACAATAATTTAGTTGATCAGAATGCTAAAAAGTTGTAATTTCTTTTCGATTTATTATTATTATTATTATTATTATTATTATTATTATTATTATTATTATTATTATTATTATTATACGATCATCGGCATGGAGTCAGAAGACTCTTTGCGGGGACCATAACTATCCTCACAATATCGCTCATTCTTCTTCTTGAACTCACTGACAGACGAAGAACTCACAACTGAAGTCAGGCAACGTATTTCATTCATTCACCACTCTCTAAGCGAAAAACTAATCGTCACATCCTTGTTAACCAAATTCTTACTTAATTTCTAGGATGACCTCTTGTAATTCCACCACTCTCCCAGTGGTGAAATATTTCGCCAGCATCATTCTTATAAACCGATTTAGTAACTTAAATGTTTCTATCCTATCCGCTCTTATCCGCCTATAAAAGCAACCTGTGTAATCCGGAAACTCTTAATCTATCAATGCAGGCAACATTCCTTATAACACTCACCAATTTCGTCACTCTTCTCAGAATCTTTTCTTCTCAGAAAAGATTCTGAGAAGATTTAATTCTTCATCTCCACGGAATCTAGGCTATCAGACCTGAGCACAGTATTCCAAACGCGAACTTATCAACTGCTTATAAAGAGGAATAATATACACTTTATCTCTGCATGTTAGTGATTATGAGCCATCTTGGATACTTAGCACTATGACCTCTGAAATCAACTTTCTATCTACCAACACCACAAAAGTCCTTCATCAATATCTTGGATTACAGTCAGTGGCGTACTGAGAATCTGGTACCGGGGGGGGGGGGGGGGTTAGTCCTCCTCTCCTCCCTCCAAAAACAAAAAAAAAATAATTAAAAAAACATCTGTTTTAACTTTCAACACACATTTATTTTACATCTGAGACACTTAACATTTACGTAATATTCAATAACTTTGTCAAAATTTATCTTCCTGGCATAATTATTTTCTATAGAAAGTATGGATAAATTACTTAGTCTCTCTCTCTTCTGTCATTGAACCGCAGGCAACTTTTAATGAATTTTAATTTAGAAAAATTCTTTCACAAGAAGCTACTGATACACAAATAGTTAAAAAAAAATCTTAAACACCGTGAAATATTTGGAAGAGATTCCACAAAATCCCACTCCACAATGAACTAATAATCGAAGTGCTATCCATTTTTCTGCTTCTTGTTTGCTGATATTAACAGCTGTTAGATGTCGCTGAAGGTCTTTTTATTTCAAGAATTATATCTTCGCTTCGAAATTCATCACAGACTTTTGTTAAATTGCAGATGCAATTTTCGAAATCTTTTTGTGTGGCATGTATTAAAATATTGGGTTGTGGAATTCGAAAAATCGTCAGTATTTCATCCGGTGCTTTGTTACAGCTACAAAAGTCTAGAAAAAAGCGATCGAGGCACACAAACATTGATCTTCTCACCTTCTTTTGAAGTGTAAGACCAACATCTCCAACAATTCTCCCGACATTTTTCTTTTTAGCCCTTTTCTGCCCCTTTTTTTCTATAGGAATGTCCAATGTATCGCATTTTGTTGTTGCATATTCGATTACAATATTCACCATTCACAATGAACTAATAATCGAAGTGCTATCCATTTTTCTGCTTCTTGTTTGCTGATATTAACAGCTGTTAGATGTCGCTGAAGGTCTTTTTATTTCAAGAATTATATCTTCGCTTCGAAATTCATCACAGACTTTTGTTAAATTGCAGATGCAATTTTCGAAATCTTTTTGTGTGGCATGTATTAAAATATTGGGTTGTGGAATTCGAAAAATCGTCAGTATTTCATCCGGTGCTTTGTTACAGCTACAAAAGTCTAGAAAAAAGCGATCGAGGCACACAAACATTGATCTTCTCACCTTCTTTTGAAGTGTAAGACCAACATCTCCAACAATTCTCCCGACATTTTTCTTTTTAGCCCTTTTCTGCCCCTTTTTTTCTATAGGAATGTCCAATGTATCGCATTTTGTTGTTGCATATTCGATTACAATATTCACCATTCCTTTTCGTTCATTTTCAAGAATGAATTTCAGATTTTCAAGTCTCGCACTACATTTTTCTAAACTTATTCCGCTAGTTTGCATGTATTTTTGATACCATTTACTTCTAAAACTTCATTCCAAAAAGACAGATAACACAAAAAGTAAAATCGCAAATTTTACCAAGTAAAATTTGAGCTGATCCTCTTGTGTCAATATTTCCGTTTATATCACACAGTGCTTCAAAACTTAAAATTACTTTTCGATGTTGTATCATGCATTATGACTTGCTTCATAGTGAGCACTCCATCTTGTGTTTGATAATATTTTTAATGTTAGGCCTACATTTTCCTTCGATACTTCCCAACGGTGAGTTGAACTTCAAAAAAATGAATATAATTTTTCCAACAGCAAAAAATGGTACACAAGTAGAAATGCTTTCTAAAACATGAACTCCACAAAGATTAAGTGAGTGATATGCACATGGCATAAAAACGCTTTAGAATTGATACTTTTTATTTTACGTTGAACTCCACCATGAATTCCAGACATAGTTGCAGCACATGGCCCCCACAAGGGTAGGGCTGACAGGGCTCTAGTCTGGGGGCCAGGAATTAAGGGAGGCCCGTCTTGTTGGGTCGGCCAGTTAAGTGAGACTAACAAAAGAAACTTTATAAAATAAGAATGAATATGTGTTGAGAAGGACAACTAGCTTTTTGCAATCGCTTGCAACCCATCATCCATCTTTTCAGACTTACGGTTACCCTTCTGAATTCCCATTTGAAAGGATTTACTTTAGTTTTCGTTTTTCGTTCGCCCGTCTCGCTTTTATGCACGCCGTCGTTTCAATGCCGACGCTGCTCCGATGTTACCAGCACACTACCCTTCCGGTGCCTATGCTACAATTGCTGAGAGAATTTTATTTTATTCCTAAAAGAGAAAGCTTTATTTGATAGTTTTTAGTTGGTTAAGTTGATATCAAGAAACTGAAAATTTTCTACAAAATTCTTTATTTGAGATTTGTCTTATTTGAATTACAATTTTGCTAGTTAGTAAGTAAAAGAAAATATAAAGCTTTTTTAGTTGTAAATATAAAACTTTTTTAATAAAAAAAAAATTGGGTCCAATTACCGGAAAATGCCTTATAAAGCTTTTTTAGTTATTATTTTTTTGTATGAAACAAACTCAATTTTCTTTTTTTTCAAATCATACAAATTTGAGATATTAAAAATATTTAAATACATTGCTCTCAAGCTAGCAAAGACGTTCTACTTAAATTAAATAAAATCCCAATGTCGGATTCAAAGTACAAACATAAGTCCGGAGCTCAGAAGAGGAAACTTAAATTCGAGAGAGAATCGAAAGCATCGCGAGGTCGTGAATTCATAATCAAATTTTTAAAATCTAAAAACGAAAAGGACATAGTTCCCGGTACCGATCATAGTGAAGGTGGTGATAATGTTTGTGACATTGAAATCCAAACACAATATCAGTGTCAAATCGAAACTCATAAAGCAGTAGAAAGTCAAGCGACTGTCACATATGAACCTCTTGCAACTGAAGAAATGGCTGCAAGTGAAAAACCTGCAGGGGGAGTGACTATGGAAGAATATGGTACAGTTGATGCTTCAGTTGCAGGCCCCTGTTGAAACATCTGATATAAAATATGATGACCCTAGTATTTCGCTCAGAGTAATCTCAAACGACATGCGGCAAGAGATGGTACGAACTATCAGCTTGCAAGAATTCCAAAAGATTTATAAGGAATTGCCAAGAGATCTTAATGGTATGAAATTTCAAGATTTTTTGCTCTATACGAAAACGAAAAATGAAAGAACAAGAGAATATTTTCCAAGAGAATGGTTAGCGTGGAGTGAATCGAAAGAAAATCTTTATTGTCTACCATGTCGTATTTTTTGTGACTCTAATTACAAAAACTTAAGCAGTTTAGTCAAGAAGGATTTTCGCCTGGAAATAAGCATTGGATAAAGTTGTATGGTATGTTGCCTCTTCACGAAAATAGTGCCGAACACAGAAAACAATATCTGGCTTGGAAATCCCTTTTGCAGTCATTGACAGGACTTGGAATCGATAAAGACTTACAACTACAAATTCAATATGAAATAAATAAGTGGAGAGCACTTCTGCAATGGATTGTAGATGTAACGTTATTTTTATCATACAGAAGTTTAGAATTTCAAGGAAAGAGCACGACGATTGGAGATGTTCATAATGGGAATTTCTTAGGTATATTAGATATAGCCAAGAACGGCTTAATTCCCTAGCAATTTTGTGCATCGAAAATGATCTGGGTAAGCTTTTCTGTTATCATTTAAACTAATTGATCCTAAACCTCATAGAGCAATGTGTTGTCCTTAACCTCAGCAACAAGTAGGGGGCCTGCAAAAAATCCTGGCCTGGAAGCCCGCTTCAGGATGTGGAGGCCCTGTCGAAGCTTTGTCATAATCCTGGCTACGGCATAATTTGATGTCAAGTGCGTCCTCTTCTCATTTTATTCAGAATGTTAGAAGTAATATCATTTGCAATTTTTTCCTGGGATAGAAAAAAACCTAAGAATGACTCGCTTACTTCAACTTTTCCATTTTCGACCTGCACGTATCTGATAACTGCACACATTTGATCCACGTGAGATACATCAGGAGTACTGTCGAAAAGGATCCCGAAATATTTAGCCTTTCTTATGTTCGCCAATATTTTGTGATTTACATGATATTCAAAATGAATACCATGTACATGTAAATACGAATTCATTTTAGTTACTGGGAGAAAGTATGAGCTCTGTCTCCTATTATGTAAAGCAGAATGTTCAGTTCTTAATAAATGTTCTTTTAGAACAGGGTCATAATGAGATAGACACTGAATTAACTCCAAAAATTTCCTTTATTTGTCGGGGCCCAATCTCCTCTATGACCTCGAAGAGGAAGATTTTGACGAGTTTAAAAGAGAATTCCACGCAAAACTCTTTTCAAAACATCCTTCATTCTTGTCTTTTCCTTAATAATTTGATCGCGAGTAACTTAATCTATAGTCTTATTCAATTTTAACATTTTTGCTAAAGTTTTCCACATTTCTAAGATGATGTTCCAAAGTTTCATGTTGCGAAAACTTTGGATTTATTTTCCACTATTTATTAAAACCATTCACAATACTCGATACTCTAGTTGTGTCGCTGCAGGCAAATAAACGGCAACAAAAACAGAATAATATTTTTGCTGTCTGAGAAAAAATCCAAGTTCTAAGAACATTGTTTGGCGACGATCTCCTTTAATTCCTATTCAAGATCTATATGTTGCATCAAAAGGTCAATCTTTAAATTGTACATGTTTTTGGTCATCATAAAGTGTTACAAAATAAAGACTTATTGTTACATGGACCATATATTTATGACGTACTTATGTTCTTACAAATTGCCTACCGGTTTCGCTAGTAACTGACTAGCTTTCTCAAGGATTGCACAGTACAAAAAAAGATAAATGCAAAAAAAGGTTTAAGAATACAAAGAACCGTTAGTATCTGTTAGGTAGCTAGTGTGACACGTTCGCGTGACATAACTACTCAGCATCATGAACACGCGTTACATGCAAACGCGTAATATGATTATTTGCGTACTGTAGCTCTGTTGAACTGAGGGAGTTAATTAGATTTTTCTAGGTATCGTTCAGAATGGCCCCTTGATTTCTGTTTAGGTTACTTCCCGTACGTAGTACAACTGCCGCTTCTTTAAATACTCGATGTCTGTAATCCTCTTCTACGAAGGGCATGGAGCTGTTATTCCAGTCTATAGTGTGGTTCGAAGTTGAAAAGTGAGGTGCCAATCCTGAGGTGACCATTCTGTTGTGATTAACATCGCCTGCATGTCCTTTCTGCCTTATTTCCAGGCTTCTCGAAGTCTGTCTAATGTAGGAAAGACCGCACGTGCATGGAAAATTGGACACACCTGGATATTTATAAAATGGCACACTGTCTTTAGAATATCTTAGGACCAGTCTTATTACATAGAATAATAATAATAATAATAATGTCTTATTACGTTGGACAGACTTCGATAAGACAGAAAGAACATGTAGGCGATGTTAATCACAACAGAACGGCACCTCAGGATTGGCACATCACTTTTCAAATTCGAAGCACACTATAGACTGGAATAACAGCTCCATGCCCTACATAGAAGAGGATTACAGACATCGAGTATTTAAAGAAGCGGCAGTTGTACTACGTACTGGAAGTAACCTAAACAGAAATCAAGGGGCCATTCTGAACGATACCTGGAAAAATCTAATTAACTCCCTCAGTTCAACAGAGCTACAGTACGCGAATATATTACGCGTTTGCAAATAACGCGTGTTCATGATGCTGAGTAGTTATGTCACGCGAACGTGCCACCCTAGCTACCTAACAGATACTAACGGTTCTTTGTATTCTTAAACTTTTTTTTTGCATTTACCTTTTTTTTGTACGATGCAAGCCTTCAGAAAGCTAGTCAGTTACTAGCAAAACCGGTAGGCAATTTGTGAGAACATAAGTATGTTATAAATATATGGTCCATGTAACAATAAGTCTTTATTTTGTAAGGTCAATCTTTATTTTGAAAGACTTCACTTCCTTGCTTGATAGTATCAATTTTAATTTCATCTGGTACTGGAATTGACCAAGCAGCAACATCGCAGAATATTTCATCTGTATTTGTCCATTCCATTTCCTTACCATTGACGTTCTTTACTTGTTGTTCTATTGATTCTGTCGTATTGAGTTCAATATTCTTTTCATCATCAATATTTTCTTATCCTGCTGGACTATTTGTTCCAAAGTATCTTCCATTTCTTGGTGTTCTTTCCACTATTTCTTCTATTTCACCTGCTATGGTTGAAAGTGATGTCGCTGGCATTATGTCTTTTATAATAGCTTCCGACATATTTCTAACAGCTTCTTCTTTCAATTTTTTTTAAAATTTTTCTTCTTTGATATTTACTTGGTCTTTGTCATTCCATGTTCCTATAATTTTTTAGATAGAGTTTGCTTAGTATTTGACTAGTATAGATTGTGTCGATAACAAGCAAATCAACAAATAAAATGAAAAAAAAAAAAAAAATTGTACTTTTAAAAACTGTACTTTCCACCGTGTCTGCTATGTAGTATAACCACAAAAATAGTTCTTCTTCTTCCAAGTTTGTTTATAATCAGTATTTCGACACACAGTATTGTATCGCGGACCATAAACACAAAAATACGAACGTGTACACTCAGAGCCCACGCTAGGGTCTTTGCCGCCCACATGCAATGTCTATCTAAGCGCCCCTGTAACGATCCGGGCGCGTGTGGTTCTTTTAGGATAATAAAAATTTAAATTATTTGAAATTTCTTAAATAAATTTTGACAGAACAGCCACACGTTGGTTCTGTAATGTAACGAACCGGGGGTGTTGACTAGGCCGGATAATCGTTAAAAATCCGTATATTCAAAAAATTCTCAAAAGTTAAAGCAAATTTTGATAAAGCCACTTCACTTTAATCGTTGAATATAATGATACAGGGATTATAGACTTCTCACTGACCCGAATCGCTAACAAAATTAAAATGAATTTTAATTAAAGTTAAAATTTATTTGAACTAAAGTTGAAAAGATTCTTGCATTTTACAAGTTACTAAATTCTTAGTAACTTGTAAAAAATTTTTAATAAATTTTATAAGTGGAACTATCTTTTCGGAAAATAAAAGAAACTCAAGATAGATGAGAAAATAAGAAAAAAATTCAGAAATAATTAGAACATTTAATATAAGTATTCAAAAAATAACATCTTTACAGAATAACAGAAAATAAATTAAATTACATAAATATACTTAAATATAAAGAGCCAACAGGCTTCATTCGGCGATATAAACATTAATTAAAATTAAGGGGATATTAGATCCCACATTGTTTTTAAACCGAATAAGAAACTCAAAGATTGGAATCAGAGAGTTTCATGCCGAATATAGTATAAAAAACTATAAAAGTATCGGCGAATACTAGCGTAGTACAAACACGGGCAACGGAGTTGCCCGTTTTTGTATTACGTTCTAGGACTACTTGCATTTAGCTCATGCTAGTATTCGCCAATACTTTTATATTTTTTTATACTATAATCGGCATGAAACTCTCTGATTCCAATCTTTGAGTTTCTTATTCGGTTTTAAAACAATGTGGGATCTAATATCCCCTCAATTTTAATACATAAATATACTTGAAATTTTTTTAAAATAAAATTTTAGGATTTTTGATTTCATATTCATAAAATTAGAAATAATGGTCTTAACGTCTAATTCCGCACATCTATCATTCTCAATAGCTATTAACGCCAAACGCCAATCATTCTCAATAGCTATTAACGCCAAACGCCAATCATTCTCAATAGCTATTAACGCCAAACGCCAATCATTCTCAATAGCTATTAACGCCTTTTTTGTGACATACTTGTTCTTAAGTAGGTTTTAATCAATTTCAACTTGGAAAAGCAACGTTTTCACCGCTCGCTACACTAACAGGTAAGGTTAAAGCAAGTGAAAAGTTAGGGAAAGATAAATTATTCGACACAATAAAATTAAGAATATCAAAAGGGTTTTGAATATTTAAATTATCCTTCCGAAAAATATTCCGGAAAGCACATAACTCGTTCTGTTGCATTTACGTCTTTATTGTCGCCGTCCTTCAAGAGAATCTCTAAATCGTCACAATTTTTTCGTAAATCTTCGTTATTAATTTGTAGTAATCTGTACATGAAATTGAAATTATCATAATATGTTTTTAGTTGTTCAAAACGTTCTATTAAAGAACACATTGCAACGTCTGGAAGTGTATAAAACGCATTCACTCTAAATTTATCTTCTGGCGATTGTGGCGTTTCGTCATGATACTCGTAGTCAAGTCGTGTCTTCTTTCGTTGTCGGACTTCGTACCACTTTTAAATTCTTGTTCTCCGTCCACCTCTTCACTCAGTTCTTTTGCCGTTTTAGAACTTCTTTAAAATTTGTATCTGATCGATACTCTTGTAAGAATAGTTTTGAGTTTTCGATAAATTCTAAAGCAAGTGTAATGTTCATATTTCTGTCTTGAAGCATTTTACTCACGGGGTTTATTCTGTTAAGTAAATCATTCCCGGTTATAAGAGAGCAAATAAATTTATAGTCCTTTATTTTAGCACACAATGTTTGTGCTTCATGCTGAGTTTCTTTATTAAAATTTTCATTATTAAAAATTTCAAAAAGTGCATCGTAAATTTCTCCTAACTGATATCGTAGAGGGCGGATTGCATTAATTTTACTTTTCCATCGCGTTTTTGATGGCTGTTTCAAGGTTAAAATTTTTACGAACTTTAAAAGGATTGCCCAATGTTTGTAAGAGAATGAAAAGAAATTGTATATTTCTTGAATAATTGCGAAGAAACTGATTGTATCTTCATTCACTTTGGCTATATAGTCAATGATTAAATTTAGAGTGTGAGCAGCACATGGCACGTAAAACACTCGAGGATTTTTGTGCAAAAGGAAATTTTGGAGCCCATATTTTTTCCCTTTCATATTTGCCGCATTGTCATACCCTTGACCTCACATGTCTTCAATGAGGATGTTCTATTTTTCCAGTTGTTCCATTATTGTTGCACATAAACCACGTCCTGTGGAATCTGATATATCTGCAAAACCTAAAACGTTTTCCCCGATCTTGACATTTCCATTGTCACAGGAAACAAAGCGAATAATAATGGTCATTTGTTCTGTTTTACTTGCATCAGGTGTGCAGTCTAAAATTATGGAATAATATTTAGATTTTCGAAATTGATAATAAAATTGTATCCCTGATTGCGTTTCTTAAAGTTTGCAATATTCACTTTGCCTGTCTTTACTCAAATAGTGTACTCTATTATTTCGATGTAGGGCCCTTTCAACATGATTTTTCCGTAACGAGATCAAACTTCGCAAACAGTTCGACTAATTTTAAAAAATGGCCGTTATTCCTTTCATGTAATTTATCAGATGATCCGCGAAAAGCTAAATTGGCTACCAAGGAATTTTATAATTTCAATCAAGCGTTCTAAAACATTTGTCCAATGTTTCTTTTCCATTTCATACATGCTTTGATTCTGGCAATCAATAGTAGTTTTTTTTTTTAAATTTTTATCAAGATCCTTCCATTTTAAGAAATTTTTCATGTGAGTTAAACTAGTCTCATGTCTATGCAAAGTTGTACTTAAATTTCCCCAATCGTTATAACCTTCTACAAAATTACTTGATTTAGTAGGTGCAAAAAGTTTGCAACAAAAGCAAAAAGCAGAATTTAAAGTTTCGGAATAAATGAGCCATGTTCTTTGCACGAGCTCCCCGTTTTCCATTTTTCTATTATAATACCTGTCGCCAAATTTACGACTATATGTATCTCGGGGATATATTATATTTTTCTTTTGAACAGGCCCCATTTCAATTAAAACAATTCGTAATTTTTCATCAATATTTCACCATTCACCTGGATCTTCTAAATTTACAGAGATTAACAATGTGTTAATTTCGTGGTCAACTACAACTAAATCTTCTCCTAACTGTTTTTCACTTAAATCATGCGTCTTGTTATCTTGTTCATAATTGCTATAGTACTTTGATGCAAACTGGATGATGTGCACGGTTCTTCAACTCTGATTTCTGATGTATCGAGTTGGTTACAATCTT
The DNA here is from genome assembly GCF_054136105.1 of Typopeltis vanoorti. Classification (NCBI taxonomy): domain Eukaryota; kingdom Metazoa; phylum Arthropoda; class Arachnida; order Uropygi; family Thelyphonidae; genus Typopeltis; species Typopeltis vanoorti. The sequence goes on along the minus strand of NC_143572.1, from coordinate 83,543,014 downwards.
CATCAGAATATTTTGATATTTTAACAAATTTATTAAGAGCCCCAGTTTGTTTCTTAATATCTGCTTCTTTCGCAGCATGTCGCTTACGATTTAGTGCACCGGATAACTTTTTTTTAATTTTTGATTCCATTTCTATTTTATACCCACAAGAAATTTTTACACAACACGACACAGAAACGAAATAATAGGCCCCACTGCGCTACTGTCAGTAGCCTACTGAGAATGATACCATATGACTGGCTAACTAGCAAGAAATGTTTTGTACGAAAATTCGTTTCTGCACATAAAAACCGTTCATTATTTCACTTTAGGTAGACTGCAGTAGACAAAACATTCTCTAGGCAAGCATTTAGCCTGCTCTCGCTGGAAAATTGAAAACAGCCGGCTGATCCAAGAGGCGGCAATATACAATTTTTCTTAATTTTTATTCGGTGTATCCGGCCTTATTTATTTTAATATTGATCATTCTAAGAATTTTTTTTTCTTAAAAATGAACATGTGAACGGTGCCCCTACTGCGGCGCTCCCTTCGTAGCGGCGTTCGCATGCCCGCTTCCTTCGGTCCTGTGTACACTTATACGTTTCGATAAATAATGCGTGATTTTACTATGAAATTGTTCGCTGGTCTTCAACTTGCTTTGATTAGCTTTAAAACAAAATAAATAAATAAATAAATAAATAAAAATAAATAATAATTTTAAAATAGTTAAGTTTATTGGTTGTTTTCAGGCAAGGTCACTGTGTTTCTGTTTTAACACCACACCACTTCATCCCCACTAACTGTAAATTAGAATGTTATACACCCTCTAGCTTTAACGATGCAATAATACAAAAGTACCTAAACAAAATTCGCGCGTTGATTTGAATTCAAATTAGGTACCTATCTACTTATGTATATGTATGTCGTATTTAGCACTGAATTTTTTTAAAAAAATATTTACGAATATCAATAATTATTATTACATCACACCTCCAGGGAGTTCAAAGCTTCATCGAGGGAGGGCATCTACTCTACAACTTTTCGTCCACCAACCGTCATCATCTAACACCAACGACATCTACCGCCGCCTACCAACAATAGTACTTTCACAGACAATCATAAACAACCATACCCGCGCTGGGATTCGAACCTGCAGCCTTTTGCCTGAATAGCGGATAAGCTAACCACTCGGCCAGGTTGGCCGAGTGGTCAGCGTATCATATTAAATACTTTTTACGAACTGAAAATGATACAAAATTTTTTATACAAATATCTGGGGAATAGTAATGATATTCCATGTTCTTGGCCCCCATTCAGATTGGTTCTCGGGGCGGACCGCCGCCCTTATTTAGCCAAATTTTTAAAAAATTATTTACGAATATCATTAATATGAAATAATTTTTAAGAACTGAAAATGATACAAAAATTTTATACAAATATCTGTTGAATAGTAATGATGTTCCATGCTTTTGGTCCCCATTCAGCTTGGTGCAAGGGGAAGACCTCCCCCCCTCTCTCCCCTCTGGTTATGCCACTGATTATTGTTCCATCAATGTGGTTCACAACCTGTAATCTTTTAATCCCGAAATGCATATGTTTACACCTTTTCACATTGAACTGATATCCATTGTCTTTTGCCCATATTGCCAGTTACTAAATCATCCTACAAGCTCTGTACATCAGCTTGAATAAATATTGTCCAGAAAGTTCTTTCTCCTTAAATATTGCGCTACCCAACTTGGCATCATCAGCAAACAAATGAATATCTTTTTCATGTCATTTCCTATATCATTTATGTAAAAATTAAACAATAACTGTTCAAACATAGAGCGTTGCGATACGCAGTTGGTCACGTGATTCATCGTGGACACTGCGATACGCTACTTTTTGGTATCTGTTAATGAGCCATTCTTGAATCGACATCACCAAGATAATATCGATCTCAATGTGTTCTAATATGCATAGCAGTATGCCATTGGGTATCCGATTCAAAAATCTTTAGCAAAATTACAGCTCTTTCACTGTGTAACATTCCCTTGCCCAACTCATCTGTCACTGTATTATAAAATATTTTAAAAATTACTAAGGCCTGACCGGCATTTACAAAACCACGTTGTCTCATATAGAGTGTCATATTCTTATTCACTCATCCCTGTATTATGTCTTTAACCAACTTTTCGAAATCTTTATCACCACTCCCGCGATGGTGATTGGCCTGTAATTTTCTACTGCTAAGTCTCCGTTATGCAAATTAACTATTTCACATTCCTTCCACTTCCCAGGGATCTTATCGCCAAGTAAGAGCATTGGCAATTCCTTTGCACATTTACCTTATCCAATATCCAATTTAAACTTACTGAAATATTTTCACATACATTCTAAAATATGCTAAATAACTCTAATTTATTCTCTTCAGTTTTCATATCGGTTATTGCAACATAAGACAAAAATGTCCTGATTTCTGTGATAGACCGAAAAGTGTCACTCAGGAACTCTACTACTGCTTCTTGCTCAGTCACTTCGCAACTGTCAGCGCCCACTTAAGTTATCCTTCCAAAGTCATTCTTCCTTTTACTTGCCATGAACGAATTCTGTGGAATTTCCATTGACTGCTTGATAAGGTGATCTCATCTGATTTAGTCTTTCTTACTATGCTGGTGACCTTTCTAGCCTGAACTCTGTATTGTTGGTGAGTGTGCTGATCGCTTTCTTCTTGTAAATCCTACATAACTTTACTTTTTCTTTTTTTGTAGATCACACCTTATACTCATGCATCTAATACCTACCTTCTTTACTTTCTTTACCATGCGAGTACATTCCGATACTGCTTCTTTTAAATGCAGGTGGTTATCACTTTCGAATTCTCTCATTACGAATTTTTAACTTTATGAATTTTTTGAATCGGAATTTTTATTTTAAATTGTGCGCAGCAAAGGCCAATTGGGGCGTTTACGGAGAATTACGCAGTATATAATGATTCAGTTAGAATGAGCCTCGGTGCAGTACTAGAAAATGAGCAAAAGAAACAAAGAAAAGCAATTACTATTAATTACGTTAGAGAAAAATTACGAAATTATTACCAGCAATCAAGCGGGTAGCACTGTTAAAGCTCTTTCTGAAAAATTTTCTCTTGCCACTTCTACAGCTTGCACTATTTTAAAGGTTAAAGAAAATATTTGAAAGAAGTAAAAAATGCGCAATGTATGCATTTATTTATTACACAATTATGTATACATGATTCTCTAATTAAGAAACAGGCACGATAATTCCTTATATGGAAAAACTGTTAACTTCTTGGATAAGCGACCAAACTCAACGAGTAAACATGGCTATAACCTATGTGCAACGATTTGTACTAAAGCTTTAGCCATTTTTAAAATGATGAAAGGCCAAAAAGGGGATTTATTCAAATTAAGTGGATATTGAATTCATCATTTCATATTTATTAGCCGAATAAGAAGCTCAAAGATAGAAAATCTAGGAGTTTCATGCCGATTATAGACAACGATAAAATTTCGGCGAATCCAATCATAAGCCAACACCTGGTACATGCTGGGGCATCTCTTAGTAAAGGTGGAGTAAGCTTCGATCACAGTCCTTAGTATTTTTCCCATAATGTAAAACACAACTCCTATGAGATGTATGCTGTTATACATTATAGGAGAAGGTCAATACTCAGACTGGTTTCTATCTTTTTTGAGGTCTCATCAGTGAGTAGGTAGACCAGATGTAAATGCTGAGGTTGCAGTAATGCAAAGCTTATTTCTTTACTGTATGAGACACCAAAAGGTGCACTACTAAATTACTGAGATAAAGAATAAATTGAATAAAGAATACTTTGAATAAATTTACCTCGCCGAAGTGAAGACTATTAGCTCTTTATCTCAGTAAGTTAGTATTGCAACTTTTGGCGACTCGTACAGTAAAGAAATAATCTCTGCACTACTGCAACTTCAGCATTTACATCTGGGTCTACCTACTCACTGATGAGACCTCAAAAAAGATCGAAACCGGTCTGGGTATTGACCTTCTCCATAATGTATACCAACATACATCTCAGGAGTTGTGTCTTACATTATGGGAAAAATACTAAAGATAGTGATCGGTACTTAGTTCACCTTTACTACGAGTTGCTCCAGCATGTACCAGGTGTTGGCTTATGCTTGGACTCGCCGAACTTTTATAGTTTTCTATAATCGGCATGAAACTCTTAGATTTTCTATCTTTGAGTTTCTTATTTGGCTAAGAAATAATGTTGGATTAAATATCCACTTAATTTGAATAAATTTACCTCGCCGAAGTGAAGCCTATTGGTCTTTATCTCAGTAATTTAATAGTGCAACGTTTGGCGACTCATACAGTAAAAAAAATAAGCTTTGCACTACTGCAACCTCAGTATTTACATCTAGGTCTACCTACTCACTGATGAGAGGTGTATCTTATGAGAGGCTCTGCTTGGGGTAGGTTTTGCCTGTCTCTGAGTGGGGCCACCGCTGAGATTATCGCTCTGTCTGGTGGTGGGGTGAGCCTGCCACTGGGTAGAGTCAACGCTGAGACGTTCTTCTTGGTGACGGGGTAAGCCTGCCACTGAGTGGAACAACGCTGAGTTGAACGATCCTTCGGTCACACGTAGGGAGTGGTCCGGGGATCGCCTAATATTTAGAGAGGTCTTTACTTATATACACCTAAAAAAGTGGAAATTGGTCTGGGTAGTGACCTTCTCCATAATGTATAACAACATACATCTCCTAGGAGTTGTGTTTTACATCATGGGAAAAATACTAAGGACAGAGATCTGAGCTTACTCCACCTTTACTACGAGTTGCCTAAGCATGTACCAGGTGTTGGCTTATGCATGGACTCGCCAAACGTTTATAGTTTTCTATAATCGACATGAAACTCTTAGATTTTCTATCTATGCGTTTCTTATTCGGCAAAGAAATAATGTTGGATTCAATATCCACTTAATTTGAATATATTTACCTCTGCAAAGTGAAGCTTATTGGCTCTTTATCTCAGCAAAAACGGGGATGACTGCAAACAGACTTTTGCTGCATGTAGTGGGTGGTATGACCACCATAAAAAGCAAACTTGTTGGCATAACCCTTGTTAATAACACCTTTCCTTAATTTTCAGGGATGACCTCTTGTTCTTCCATCACTATCACACAGCTGAAATATTTCCCTTGCATCAATCTTATAAAAACCTGTCAGTAATTTAAATGTTTCTATCATATCCCCCTTTTCTTGGCCTATCAACCAACCTCTGCAATCCGCAAGCTCTTAATCTATCAATGTAGGAAGCATTTTTATACCACTCACCAACTTAGTCACTCTCCTCTGAGCCCTCTCCACCAATTCCTCATCTCCAAGGAATCCGGGCGACCAGACTTGAGCACAGTAATCTACATGTGGAAATATCAATGCTATATAAAGAGCAATAATAACCTCGTTATCTATCGATATCAGTGTGTCTTTCAATAACCAAGTAATCCTTTGTGCTATCTTGGACACCTTAGCAATGTCCTCTGAACTTCAACTTCGTATCCACTAACACCCCCAAGTCCCCAGCCTCATCAATCTCTTGGAGTACCGTTCCATCGATGTGGTACATAGCTGGTAATCTTTTAACCCCAAAATGCATAACGTTACACTTTTCCACATTGAACTCACTTCCATTACTATTGCCCATTTAGACAGCTTATTTAAATCATCCTGCAAACTCTCAACATCGACTTGATTTCTTATTGCGCTTCCCATTTTGCATCGTCAGCAAACAACTGAACATCTCCCTGCAAGTCATTTCCCATATCATTTATGTACAACTTAAACAATGACGGCCAAACACAGAGCCCTGAAGAACACCACTGGGCACCTCCTTCATCCCGGACTCTGCTCCTCCAAACACTACTTTCTGGTATCTCTCCATAAGCCGTTCTTTTATCCATAACACCCGTTTAGTATCCATCCCCATTTGTTCTAATTTGCGCAACAGTATCCCATATGGTATCCTGTCTAAAACCTTTTCAAAATCCGGAATTATCAGTGTGTAGCCATTCCCCTTGTCCAACTCAGATGTCGCTCTATTATAATAAGTTAATAAATTGCTAAGGCAGGACCGACCTTCAACAAAACCATGTTGACCCTTTTAGAGTATCATATTCTGATTTAGCCAATCCTGAATTCTGATCTTAACCAACTTTTCCAGTACTTTTACCACGACTCCCGAGGTGGAAATTGGTCTGTAATTGACAACCCCAGTCTTGGAGCCTCCTTTATGCAAAGGAACTATTATGCCTTTCTTCCACTCCCTAGGGACCATACCAGAATTAAAACTCATATTAATCGAAAAGAAGCGAAAGTCAACGAAGTAGATGACACTCAAGGCCTTTGAAAAAGGAATACCGAAGCTGTGTGCAGGTTCCAGTTGTATCCCTGTGTGATGTGCTCCACTAGTTGGTGTATTTATTGCACTGTGCTGCGTTCACGTCGAAAGCCGAATTGTTCATTTGGTTTGATTCCTAGTTGGTCTAATTTTTCTTTTATTCTTGAGAGGATGATTTTTTTCAGAGATTTTTACTAATTTGGTAACAGGCTGATGGGACGGTAGCTTTGCGGGTTGTTTTCTGGCTTTTTTATTGGAATGATGTCGGTTGTTTTCCATGCAGTGGAGAAGTGTTATATCCTTAGTATTGAATTGGTTATGTTAACCAGGTGCACAATAGTCTTTCGAGGAAGCAGTTTGATGATTGTGTTGGTAATGCCATCTGGACCTGGAGCTTTTTTGTTGTTTAGATGTTGGTTATTTCCATTGGAATAGTGGGGGTGATGCATTCCGGCTTGTCCGTAGTCAGCCTTAAGGTACTCTTGACCTGCTGGTGGATTTCATTGCTTCATGATAATGTACAGCTCTTTCCTTTATATACGCTCGGACTTCCTTTGTGCGCATGCTCGCGTCTCTCGAAAATGGTAAGGTATTGCCTTCGAACATGGACGTCATTCGCGCGTCTTTGGAATTCCCTAGCCATGG